>NC_080377.1:16124668-16424668 GCF_014773155.1 Arachis stenosperma
CAATGCGATCCTCCAGAGCGCGTGCCATATCACCTATCATCTCCTCCAAATCCAGGCACTCCTCGCTACCACCGCCCTCCTCCGCAACCCCCACATTGCACACACCCTTCTGAGCCGTGCCTCATACCTATGTGATTTCGCATATACCTTTTTTATCTTCCGTCATTTTAGCAACACCTTAGACACTTTTTGCGCCAATACAATGATCCGGGCTCATTCTAACAGCCATGTTCCTTATCAAGCTCTTGCTTTTTTCTTTCATTCTTTGCACAACGGTTTTTTTCTCAACAGCTACACTTTTGTGCCCCTCATTGGTTCCTGTGCTAAGATAGGTTACCTTTAATTTAGGAGGAAGTGCCACGGTCAAGTCCTGAAAAATGGGGTGCTACCGGTTCAGAACTCTTTGATTCACATATATGGGTGCTGCGGTAATGTTGGAGTTGGTTCCGCAGGCGTGCTTCGCGATGGCGCTGTCGCGACAAGAGAAGGAGAACCGCAGCGGCATTTTGAGTATGATTGCGTGACAGAGTGAGAGGGAGGCGGGACGGAGGAGAGAGGCACGACGACGGAGGCGAGAGGTGGTGACGGTGAACTGAGGTGAGAGAGCGCCAAATTAAGGAGAAGGAAGAAGAAGGGCCAATTCAGAGTTTGCTGAGGCGAGAGGTGGTGACGGTGAACGGAGGTGAGAGAGCGCCAAATTAAGGAGGAGGAAGAAGAAGGGCCAATTCAGAGTTTGCTTAATGAACAACGTCGTTTTATTACATTTTAGGTACCAGGTTTCAACTAAACGTGGTGCTACGTCACTTTTCCGATGACGGAAATGAACGGCGGAGTCAACTTGAATCACATCTTAAAATTTCAGAGCACAATTTGGGTCAATTGAAAATTGGAAATTGGAGAGATAAATTAAATCGGGGTCAAATTTCATGGGGCATTTTGAGTATTAACTCCACGTTATGATAGAGAAACAACTCCCTATAGTATTCGTATCAATATTGGCCAAATAGTGATACCAGATAAGAGCGCGACCCCAAATTGGTTGTTGTTCAGTCTTCCATCTCTACACCTCCAATATCTGTCAACCAAAATGACAAACGGTGTTTATGGATTAGATCTGATTCACAGTATTTATTCATATCCGATATGTAATTTTTGGATATGATCTTATCCATAAGATATTAGATCCGATGATTTTAGTGTTTGAATTGAAATTTTAACCATATCCAATCTAACTTATCAACGTATACCCCTAAAAACTATAACACCTTGCTTACACTATTTTTAAGGACAAATTACCTGATATCTATCATCATTCATTCTTTCCTGGTTGTAAGTCTAGGTATAATTCACTTTGCAATTAAGTCTTTATTTCATTAAGTGAAGCTCACAACATGAATTAGATGACATCTTGTGTTCTAGTGAACACATTGTTTCTAGACAATGACCTACCATTAACAGTTTAACACTAAATCATTTTAAATTTGTGTCATAAAGATTCAATAGTATTTTACATGAATTATTAATCTGAGTAACAATTATTTTTTAAAGCTAAATTTAGAACAGCCTATGTGTACATTTGCAATTGAAACACAGGTATACTGCTAGAGCTTTCCATCTTAGAATAAGTCTATCAAGTTCAAAAGGAACTCGATGAAGCTCACAATTGAACTCAAAATCAAGTATGAATGTAAAGAGTAATGATATTTTTACGACTAAAAATTGTAAACAACTTGTACACTCCCACAAAATTATGGAACCCGCTATTTTCTCTTCTCCAATACCTCTCCCCACCTCTTCTTTTATTATGGAAATGTCTGCATTCTCAAGTGGAACAAATATCTACAATGCAGTTGATTTGTTTTATATATATTCACTCCTTTTTTTATTTTGGTCATGATATATTCACTCCTAAAGTCCTAATAGTACGAGCGAACAACCTCTTCAACATTGGATTGGATATGGAATCTAAAGCAACTAATTCACACACCCACCCAATAGTGGAGGAGAATATGTCGGTTAGGTGTAGAAGAAAGAGTAAATACAAGTTGCAATATATATAATATATATAGAATTTGAGTTTGACTGCTACCAATACAATATATTAACTGCATACAGCTACATATGAACTCTTGCTCCCTCTTGACTATATCTACCTCACATGACTTTATAGATCCTTGAGTATAGCCTTGGCAACCGGCAGTAAAAAAATTTCTTTTGTCTAATTTCTAACCTAACAACAGTTCCATGACATTTTTCAGCTTGAGGCATTACAACAACAGCATAGATTCTAATATATTACTAAAGTTCCTCTTGAACGACTAATGTGAACATCATATATGATAATACTTATTCATAACAGTTGTAACAAGAGTGTAGCAAGCAAGGGAAATGAGAAGTAACCAATTAGGTGAATAGACTGCTGAAGCTGATTCAGAGAACTGAACAGATCCAGAAAAGCTTCCAGAGGTATTGCTCCCTGGATTTGTACTTGGTGCAGAAATATTGTTGCAAGAACCAAAGGGTGCTCCAGCCTGCAGAATTGCAGTAATTATGTGAGTGAGAATGTTTTCAGTTTTGTAGCAGATCATTTTTGGGGAAAATTGGATTTTCTTTTTTCAAACTGCTAAATCTAAAAATAATGCATTATACTCCCCCCCCCCCCCCCCCCCCCCTCCCCCAAACAAAAAAAACCCCCAAGTGAAGTAAATTACTTTAGACAAACACACAGTCAACTAAAAATCAGTTTCGTCAGGGATTCTACCACGTATTATGATAAAAAAAAAACAATAGATGATGAAGTGTGTCACATAATGACTATAGGAATTGCCTTTGGCTAAATATCTATACTGCATCATTTCATATAAATTATAATACTAGAATGCATGCATATCAAAACAAGTGATTGAGAAGTTGGCTGACAAAAAAAGGGCAGACTGATGCACAAGCATCCCGCATTAACAGGGTTCGGGGAAGGGCTGCACCCAAAAGGTGTAATGTACACAGCTTAACCTGATAATTACATCAGTGGTTGTTTCTACGGCTTGAACCCGTGACTTTGAGGTCATACGGAAACAACTCAACCATTGCTCCAAGGTTCCCTTTCAAAAGTTGGCTGACAAAACTGAGGAAAATCCAGAGAGAAAATTTGCTTCACCACGGTGTGTATATATCTCAGATTGTGATAGAAAAAGATGTTTTGGGGAATTTTGGGACAGAAAGAGAGTGTAGACAAATAGACGCATCAAGGGTGTTACTATTAACTAGCTAAGACATGAGCTTTGTCTTCATGAGTTTAAGCATGCCCTAGAGGATCTCCACCTATCAGAGTGAACAAGAGATTTTCTCAAGTGATCCTTTTATATTCGAGTTGGTTATGTTTTGTTTGCTAATGGGGGCACAGGAGAAAGATGGGGAAAGGGAAATTGTAATAAAGAGCATCAGCAAAGATTGAACTCCACTATTCTCAAGTGTCCCGAGCTTTCGTCAATTGGTCGTCTATCACTACAAGGAAAAATAAATGGGAAATTTTATTGTGGTGACTAATTGACCAATTGGCTATTCTTAAAGATTGTTCTAAACTGAATTGCTCTCGAAGACTCCAGTGGATACATAGTCAGGTCTCTGAGTAACATCCTGAAAACTCATATTTTACTCATGTAAACGAACATTTCACATAGATGACTATTGAAATTGAAAATTAAACGAATTTTTCAAACTTTCTAACTAGCACAGAATCATAACCAATTACAGCTGCTGTCACTAATCTATGAATAGAAGATTAATGGAAGAAAGAAATCATCACAGAATGACTTGAAAACAGTACATAACCTTTTGAAAAGAGATGAAGACAAACCTGGCATGCAGTGATTGTATTGCACCCACACAATGTTTGGCCATTCATTCTATCCGTAATATCAAAGACACCACCTCCATCACTTCTCTGCATGAAGTTTCAGTAAAAATGCTAAAGTTTATTAGCAAGGTATGTGCAGGATACAAATGAATTAGTTCCAATTTACAATCCTGTGCAATAGATATTACCATGTAAAAGTTAATAGCTATGAAGTTGGGTAGCACATTCCCTGCAGCTTTGTAACATGTATTAACCATCTCTGCTAGTGGAGCTGAATGCTCTTTGCACGACTCAGCTTGAACTGGATACGTCGGAAAGTAATTCATCAAGAAAAGTGATGAACTTCTAGAATTTAGTGCCTTTGATTCTTTTCTATGTGGACAAGAACCCTTTCGAATGCCAGGATCTCCAGCTGAAAGTAATTAAATTATGAGTTTGTCATTACAAATCTATAAAGGAAAGATATACATGTTAAAATGATTCTGTTCTTACACTCATTTTCAACCATGTGCTTCCACTGATAGGCTATTCCTTCTTCAGCTTCCTTTGATGCATCAGAAGTGAAAACAATAAGCCGGTGATTCGCTTGTATCATCTCCGTTATATTAGGCCAATCATCACCCTTTCTTGGCATCTTTGACAGAGGGAACCAGTACTTATCCAGTCCAGCACTTGCAAATAGATTAGTCAACCCCTTTGGAGTATGCACGTAGTCTTCAATTATGATGGTGACAATCTCAGTTGGATTTTCCGTCAAGAATGCTTCCACCTCTTTCAAAGTATTTACAGCAGGTTGCTGAAAACATCAAAACAGGCACACATTAAACGATGCCAAACAAAAGTGAACAGTAAATCCAAAATAGAATCAATGTAAATAGCAACAGAATACAAATGCAGTGAAGTTGTAGCATTGCCCTCGGAACGAATGACAGAGCCAGATATCATTCTGGAAGTCGTACATATCCAGCATCAGTCCCCTCACTCCATTCTAAACAACATTCATCAAAAACACATGTATCAGAAACAGCACAGCAATAATTAAATTAGGCTCATGCTCATACTAATCACACATCCAAAATGATCAGGAACACGCCTGTTACTATTAATTGACAAAATTGGGTGCATATTTAGCTTTAGTATTAAATTACCGGGAAATGGCAAACAAAGAATCCTAACCAAAAGACCAATTGTTAAAATCGAACTTCAGCAACAAGTTAAGAAGACAAAGAGCACGCAATTACAAAGGCATACCCTCAATTGATTAGTCACAGTGTCTTCTTGATTGTAAAATGTTAATCTCTGAACACCAGGCAAAGGCGGTGAATCCACGATGCTGAAGGAATTGTGGGTTACTATCCAAGTGTACTTGTTAAAGGGCAAGCCATTCACCTGAACCACGCCCCCAAAATAGAAAGTGGCAACCAGAAACAAAAATACAAAGAAAACAGTTACCAAATAACTGAATGAACTTGGCACCTAAACTTAAAGAGTAACGCTAGTGAACCAATACTATAGCAGCCAATTTCAGCCAACGTTATACCAGATTGCTAAACAAATTCATTATAAAGCCCACTAAAGTTAGTTTTGTTGAGTTCGAAATTGGTATGTTTCTTCTAATTGAATTTTGAACCTTCCTATTTTTAAGAGTTTCGGAAACTTTCTGTTCTTGGCTGCAAGCCTGCAATGTTGGACGTGGAATATTGGCTCCAAGACTTTCTCACACTGAAATGCATAATCACGCATGAAATGAAAGGAAAGGAAAAGGAAGGAGGAGGTTACAATGGATGTGGGAACGGTGGCTTGGCCTCTGGTGCAGATGGGCCGAGTCAGGCCCAAAGCGGGGCAATTGCCGCAGTAGAGACCGGACCCACAGTCGGTAGCGGCTGAGCAAGCTTCCAGAACCTGCGAAATCGATTCTCAAGCTCAGTTACGAGTTCGATTTCAGAAAGCGAAAGCGAATTCGTGACGAATCTCTAAAAAGAAAGAGAACCTGGCAATTTCCGTTAGAGCATGCGGTGGTGGAAGATGCGAATAGGGAACAGATGATGAAGTATAGGATAGTTGTTAGAAGCGTTCCGCATTTCGAAGCGGAGTTCAAGAAAAGCGAGAACATGATAGCAGCTACCCTTTGTAGAGAGAAACACTCCGAGAAGGAAGCTATAGAGTGCAGTCTACTTAGAATGCAATGCAACGATCAGGATTTGGGTATAAAACGGAAATCAATGCTTCCTGAGTGCACTCTCTACACTGCACACTGCACTCCGTGCTTACGGACTGTGTTAAATGTAACTTGTTAAAGCAAGACTGTAAGGCCCCTCACCCACTTTCCTTTTTCACCATATTCTGGTGTGGCCATATAGTAGATCTCTCTTTATTTTAGTACCTCTCCTGCTACAATCGTTCCGTTAGCCAGCTTCCGGCTAACATTAATTATATAACTAACCTTTTATTTTCATTAGATTTTTTTTTTTTGGTGTATTCTCACTATTCTTGACTCATTATTCTTCATATTTTTATATTTTTTATTTACCAACAAATCAACAAAATTAGTTTTAGTATTTTTATTATCAATTTGTATAAATTATGTATTCCTTTTTTTATTAATTTTAAAATTCTCCAAAAGTTTATCAAAATACAATTTGATCAATTTCAAATCCAACAATTTACACACTTGTACAATATTTTTTGAATTTTGAAAAATATAACCTAACAATATCTAATATATTTTCGTAGACAATCTCAAGGGTCAACACTTTTTTTTACTAATATACCTGGCCAGTTTATAAGTGTTAAATTGTCTTTTATACTAATTTTATATGTATGTGAGTGTAAGATATGTTAATTTATGTGTGTAAATTTTAATAAATATAAATTAAAATGATGTGTTTCATATATATAAATTCTTATAAATATAACGTGAATGTTATGCTATCTAAAAAAGTGGTATTTATTTATTTAAAAAAATTAAAAATTAATATTTAATTTAAAAATATAAAAATAAGTAATTTTTAAAAAATCAGACAAATTTTAGGCAACAACTCATAAGTAGCATAGACTCAAAATAATAATATTTACTTACTCTATAATATTATTATATTTTTGTATCCAAAATATTTATTCTTTATCTGCAAAATTTTTAGGATTTTTTTAAATAAATAAAATAAATATTTTAATTATGGAAATAGATAATTCATAGCGTTTTTATCGATTTACATTGCTTTATTTATCTCGTTTCAAGTGTAAATGAAATAAAGTTGTGCATATTTCGTCTACACTGAAAGCGAGATAAGACATTTCGTCGTTGCACGTATCATGTTTGCAAACATGTTGTGAAACGTGTCTTATTTCGTTTACTATGCACAACCTTATTTTGTTTATACTGTAAACAAGACAAGGTTTAAACGTGCCTATACAAGGAACTCGTTCACATCGCCTCTTTTGTCAGTTTTCTTGTCCATTACGTTCATTTTTCCCTTTTTCGAACGTTTCTCTTGATATTTGTGAGATACTCGGACTTTATGGCGCACACAGACACACGAGACGGAGACATCAACTGTCTGAACGCGACTTGGCACATTACGGGAGCGATCGACTTTGATGTTAGTTTTGATCTTTTTTCTCTTTTAAGTAATTGAGAATGTAATTATAGTTAGGGTACTTTTATAGATTAAGTGTTGATATACATGTAGATTAAGTTGTCATGTTATTAGAATTTGTTAGGTTGTGTAGAATGTAGAAATTAGTAAATGTTAATTAATTAATTTAATTGAGATCATTAATTAATTTAATTGTAATTATTAGTTTTAATTAATTTATTAATTGTTTGTTCTATTTTTGTATGTATTTAAATCAAATTTTATATTGTCAATTTTAATTTCAAATATGTTGCATTGATGTTTGATAAATTATTTAAATATTAGATTTTTATAGTTAATTATTCTAAAATGTAAATTAATTGTTTATCATTAATTTTTATCTTTTTATGTCAAAAAAAATTATTCACAATTAAAATAGATTTGTTATTGAAATACATTTATCTTTAACAGAGGTCACGCTTACTACTCCTTAGGCGAGTGAACCACACTCTTGCACCCCACAAACATCATTGTCCCTTACTTGTGGGAGGTTGGCTTCAGCGACATGGTGTAGTTCAAAAACTTTGTCTTCGACAACTCTCTGATTACTGCATTCGTGGAGCGCTGGCGTCTGGAGACCCACACTTTTCACTTGCCTTGGGGTGAGTGCACGATCACCCTGCAAGACGTTGTGTACCACCTAGGGTTATGCATGCACAGAGAGCCTGTGGGTGGGTGCTTGCATGACTTTCAGATGTGATACCAGCACTCGACTGGGGAGTGGATAGAGGAGCTCCGAGGTGCTAGACCTCCTCATGCTTAGCAGCAGGGTGCGCAGAAGAAGGAATTGTTTTCCATCAAGATGACAGCTTCGGGACAAGGTCTAGCATATCCCAGCTGCTGCTGATGTAGCCACCTGACGTTAGGATTTTTGCTAGTAAAGAATTTTATAAAGTCGCGTTGTAAGTATAGATTTTGAACCAATAGAAATCCCTTTGTACAAACATTTTGGTTGTCACAAGTAACAAACCCTTTTGAAATTGATAACCGAGTATTCAAACCTCGGGTCATCTTCTCAAGGAATTGCAGGGAGGTATGTTCTTATTATTGGTTATGGGTTTTGTAAATTGGGGTTTTGAAAGTGAGGAACAAGTAAATTAAATGACAAATAAAATAAATAATTAACTATAAAATAAACTCTTGGCAATATATGAAAATTGGGAGTCCTATCCTAATTACTCCTATGAGAATGGAAGTTAATCCCACTTAGTTAACCTTTGCGTAAGCAAGGAAAAGTCAAGTGAACCAATTGGTTAGATTTTCCAAGTCCTAGCCAACTCCTAAGGGAAGGCTGGAGTTAGTGGAATTCCAGTTAATTAGCCGACATAACAATCAATCATGAATAGTTGATAACTCAAGAGCTTCTAGTTAATCAATTAAAGCCAATAATATAAAAAGCTAAATAAGAATCTTAGATCTGAAATACCTCAAAATCATGAATTAATAAAGATATTAAATGTAACATGGGCAGTTGTAGCCAAATAAAGAAGTTGAGTTGAACATAGAAATCCATAAATTAAATTGAGGAAATAAATAAAAGGAACATTAAACCTGGTATGAAGATGAAATAATCTTGAAGTGAAAATAAATCCTAATCCTAAAATAAATTCTAATCCTAATCCTAATCCTAAGAGAGAGAGGAGAGAACCTCTCTCTCTAAAAACTACATCTAAAACTAAAATTGTGAATTATGAAAGGCATAATTATGAATGGATGCATTCCCCTACTTTATAGCCTCTAATATGTGTTCTCTAGGCTGAAAACTGGGTCAGAAACAGCCCAGAAGTCGCTGATTGTGAAATCTGATCCGTACAGGTCGTGGCAAAGTGACGCGAAGGCGTCGTCCACGCGTTCGCGTCACCTAACTCCAGGGAAGCTATGGCAAATTATATATCAAATCGAAGCCCCGGACGTTAACTTTCCAATGCAACTAGAACCGCGTCATTTGGACCTCTGTAGCTATAGTTATAGCCGTTTGAGTGAGAAGAGGTCAGGTTGGACAGCTTAACGATTTCTCTAACTTCTTGTATTCCTTCCACTTTTGCATACTTCCTTTCCATCCTCTGAGTCATTCCTGCCCTACAATCTCTGAAATCACTTAACACACATATCAAGGCATCTAATGGTAATAAGAGAGGATTTAAATAAAAGAAAATAAAAACCAAAGAAGCATGTTTTTAATCATAGCACGAAATCAGGAAGGAATTGTAAAACCATACAAATCATATGAATAAGTGGGTAAAGAGTTGATAAAAACCACTCAATTGAGCACAAGATAAACCATAAAATAGTGGTTTATCAACCTCTCCACACTTAAACATTAGCATGTCCTCATGCTAAGCTCAAGAGAAACTATAAAGGAGTGAAGAGGAATGATAGAATGTATGAAATGAAACCTATTTACGTGAATGCAACTACATGCAAAATGTTTCTACCTACTTGGTTAAAAGTAAACAAGTTTTTCAAGACAAATATGAATCAAATTCCATTAATTCAAATTATACAATAAAAAGCAAGTAAACTTGTAAGAAGATAGCTAATGAAAGCAGGGAACATAGAATCAAGCATTGAACCCTTACCGATAGTGTATATCACTCTAGTCTCTCAGGTGTATAGGGTTATTCACTCTACTCTTCTCTAGTCATGCTTTCTAAACTTTTTTCTTCATCTAACCAATCAACAAATATTTAATGTACTAATGCAAACATCATGAGGTCTTTTCAAGGTCGTAATGGGACCAAGGCAAGGGTGAGGATATATGTATGGCTAAGTGAACTATAAATTGAATCTTTGAGTAACCTGAGCTATCACCTAACATACATACATTCTATTTCTAAAATCATGCTTAGCTACTCATAATTCCCACTTTTATATCACATCTCATGTGTCAACTTTTCTTTTGATTTGTGTCACATATGCATTGATCTTTTATTAACTTAACATTAGGGTAATTTTGTCCCCTTATTTATTTATTTATATTATATATTTTTTTCTTTTTTTTTCTTTTCTCTTTTTTTTTATAGAGACATAAAACTAAAATAACATATCAATGCATATGAAATTTTTTTAATTTTCTGTTTTACATGAGTAGATACCCAAATTTTCCAATATTCAGAATTAGAAACATGATACATTCCCTTATTAACCCATGTTCCCACAATTTCCCCACACTTAGTTGATGCACAACCTCTATCTTAAGCTAACCAAAGATTCAATTGGGATATTTAATTTATTTTTCTGCTTAAGACTAGTGATGTGGTTATAAAACATAAGGGAATTAAAAACCTCAAAGGGGGCTAACAAGGGTGATGTAAAAGATAGGCCAATTTGGGATAAGTGAGGAATTTAAACAATGGCCTCAATCATATGTAGGCATATAAATACACTAAATAATGGACATATAGAATGGAACAAAATACAGATTGCAATCATAGAGAAGTAAAACACACAAGAATAAAATATCATGGTTAAATAATGTAACCATATAAATAAGTTCAAAATCTTACGGGTTGTGTGTTCTTTGGCTCAAAAAACCATGTTCCAAATACAACTTCAAACAAATTTAACAAAAAATTTTCAATTTAAATTAGTGAAATACTATAAAAATTTCTTGAAAAAGAAAATATTACTTCAACCAAGTAGTGACTAAATGCATAAAATCAAACAAACATGCAAATGCAACAATTAACAAATTAACATTGGTGTTGAGAAGGGACTAACTAACCCGTGGAGATCGGTATCGACCTCCCCACACTTAAAGATTGCACCGTCCTCGGTGCATGCTGAGATGTGCAGGTAGATGGGGGTTGTGGTTTCTCAGCTGGTGCTCTTTTTTTTGTTCCTTTCCTTGCCGGTGGTTTGGGAGTAGCTTTCTCTCTATCCTTCTTGGTGGCCATCCTGAAAAAAGGAAGAGAAAGTAAATTAAATCTAAAGAGATAGAGCAAGGAAGAGGATTGAATGAGTGATAATCAGTGCACGGTAAAAATGAATGAAGTGAACACATGGTCATGACAACATGTGAAAAGTTCATCAAAGGGAATAGAACAAGTGCACGATAGGGTAAGTAGATGCAGGATGTTTATTGGCATGCTGGCAAGGGCATGAGTAGCATAGATTAAGCATCACCTCGTAACAAACTATCACGTTTGTATTGACAATTAAATTCAATTAATACAATAGTAAAGGGAATTTGTGAAAAGCAGGCATTGAATAGTAAAATAGAATAATGTAGAAAAGTGCATGATGCCATATGGGCTTTTTCACAAACACATAGCATGCATGGTAAATAATCCAATGAAAATAATAAATTGAACATGCAAGCAACCCTTGAAAAATATAATTGCCAAACAATTTTGCAACAATCCACAATGACCCAAATAAATTTTCAACACCAATTAAAAAGAAAAAGAAAGAAAAAGAAAACATATGCAATGAAAGTAAAAAGAAAGAGAAAGGAAGAAGAAAACATAAAATAAAGAAGAAGAATAGAAAAGTAAGGATTTGGGGAAGAGAAAGATAAGATATTTGGCAAATTAGGATAAGCTGTGCGGCGCAGGCAACGCGGACGCATGGGTGACGCGTTCGCACGAATGCGCTTAGATGGATTGACGCGGTCGCGTCGGTCACGCGGTCGCATCGGTCACGCGGTCGCGTGACTCGTTTTATGTGATTGGCGCGAGGGCAGCCTCGCGCTCGCACAACTCTCTGTTCGAAAATCATGTTGCCACTTTTGAGGGTGACGCGGTCGCGTGGTTGACGCGATCGCATGGATGGCCTAAAATTGAAAACGGCGCGGACGCGTGGGGCACGCGTATGCGTGGCAAGGCTTGTGCTTCTAGCACGAGTCCAGCCCAATTCTAGTTCAACTTTGGGCCATACACCCTTTTTACGTCGATTTCAAGGCACGCGTTTGCGTGGGTGACGCGGACGCGTGGGAGGCTTTTTCCCACATGACGCGAACGCGTCGGTCAAATTGTGCCAAAGGCACGCCTCCAGCCACGCTCTCGCGTGACTCTCTGTTCACTTTTCTTTTCTTCCCAGCGCACCGATGACGCGGACGCGTCAGCGACGCTGCCGCGTCGCGTGCATGCTTTCCCCCTTTTTTTTATGTAGTGTGCAGAATGAAAATGCAATGAATGTTATGCAAAAATTCCAGGTTCAATCAATATTCAAAAACAAACAAAACATACTAGAATTAAAACTGAAAAGGGACGATCATACCATGGTGGGTTGTCTCCCACCTAGCACTTTTAGTTAAAGTCCTTAAGTTGGACATTTGGTGAGCTCCTTGTCATGGTGGCTTATTGGTGCACGAAATCGTGATCACTACAACTTCGCACAACTAACCAGCAAGTGCACTGGGTCGTCCAAGTAATAAACCTTACGCGAGTAAGGGTCGATCCCACGGAGATTGTTGGTATGAAGCAAGCTATGGTCACCTTGTAAATCTTAGTCAGGCAGACTCAAATGGGTATAGATGATGAATGAAACATAAAGATAAAGATAGAGATACTTATGTATATCATTGGTGAGAGCTTCAGATAAGCGAATGGAGATGCTTTGTCCCTTCCGTCTCTCTGCTTTCCTACTGTCTTCATCCAATCCTTCTTACTCCTTTCCATGGCAAGCTTATGCAAGGGTTTCACCGTTGTCAGTGGCTACCTCCCATCCTCTCATTGGAAATGTTCAACGAACTCTGTCACGGCACGGCTATCCATCTGTCGGTTCTCAATCAGGCCGGAATGGAATTCAGTGATTCTTTTGCGTCTGTCACTAACGCCCCGCCCTTAGGAGTTTGAAGCACGTCACAGTCATTCAATCATTGAATCCTACTCAGAATACCACAGACAAGGTTAGACCTTCCGGATTCTCTTGAATGCCGCCATCAGTTCTTGCCTATACCACGAAGACTCTGATCTCACGGAATGGCTGGCTCGTTTGTCAGGCGAGCGCTCGGTTGTCAGGCGATCAACCATGCATCGTGTATCAGGAATCCAAGAGATATTCACCCAATCTAAGGTAGAACGGAGGTGGTTGTCAGTCACACGTTCATAGGTGAGAATGATGATGAGTGTCACGGATCATCACATTCATCAAGTTGAAGAACAAGTGATATCTTGGAATAAGAACAAGCGGAATTAAATAGAAGAACAATAGTAATTGCATTAATACTCGAGGTACAGCAGAGCTCCACACCTTAATCTATGGTGTGTAGAAACTCCACCGTTGAAAATACATAAGAACAAGGTCTAGGCATGGCCGCGAGGCCAGCACCATGGTCTAAGATAGCTACCAAGATTCCCAGACTTCAAATACAATAGTAAAAGGTCCTACTTATAGGGAACTAGTAGCTTAAGAATTACAAAGATGAGTAAATGACATAAAAATCCACTTCCGGGCCCACTTGGTGTGTGCTTGGGCTGAGCAATGAAGCATTTTCGTGTAGAGACTCTTTTTGGAGTTAAACGCCAGCTTTTGTGCCAGTTTGGGCGTTTAACTCCCACTTTGGTGCCAGTTCCGGCGTTTAACGCTGGGAAATCTGAAGGTGACTTTGAACGCCGGTTTGGGCCATCAAATCTTGGGCAAAGTATGAACTATCATATATTGCTGGAAAGCCCAGGATGTCTACTTTCCAACGCCGTTGAGAGCGCGCCAATTGAGCTTCTGTAGCTCCAGAAAATCCGCTTCGAGTACAGGGAGGTCAGAATCCAACAGCATCTGCAGTCCTTTTCAGTCTCTGAATCAGATTTTTGCTCAGGTCCCTCAATTTCAGCCAGAAAATACCTGAAATCACAGAAAAACACACAAACTCATAGTAAAGTCCAGAAAAGTGAATTTTAACTAAAAACTAATAAAAATATACTAAAAACTAACTAGATCATACTAAAAACATACTAAAAACAATGCCAAAAAGCGTACAAATTATCCGCTCATCACTTATGCTTGTACTGATCCAGGAATCTCCACCAATGTTTGCAAATCCAATATCCTCCGGGATCCCAAATCTTATTTCTGCACCTGTCTTCAAGTTGATTATCATGATTCCATCCGGGTGGTTCAGCTTTAGAATTCTCACTGAAGCGTCCAAACAACTTCCTAGACCCATTCAATTGAGCTCTATACCAACCCTTGCAGTTAAACTTAAAGCTTCCAACCATAATGAACTTTGTAGGACAATTCTCACCACTGACCATCTTCCTCTTACTCTTAATGCCAAAAAGGGCTCTAAGCTGACCATCCGTCTCTAGTAGCCCATATTCAAGTGGGAAAGAAAAAGATAAGGATAGGAATTTTACCCACTTGAATGTTGTGTTGGACGGTAATGGTCTTGGGAGAGACATTTCTAATGAATTTGCAAGCTCCACTCCCTTGTGCTCTTCTCTGACAACTTCCATCTCTTTGTAAGCTTCTTCAATTTCAACCTCTTCCTCTTGGTGGCTTTCTTCCAATTCAACCTCTTCTTCATTGTTTACCAATGGCATGGGAGGTTGTGCTTCTTCTTCTTTAAACTCCATCTCTTGATCAACCTCTTCCAAGTCTTGGAAGGAGGCTTTATGAACGGATTTTCCAATGGAGGTTCAGCATCTCCTAAGTCTTCAACCAACTCTTCTTCTTCTACAATGACAGCGTTCTCTACTTGTTCCAGTACGAAGTTATACCCAATGCAGTCCACTGGAGTTTCTAGTGTCTTCTTCGTGCTGCATTCTTCATTAGATTCTCCATATGAAGCCATGTAAGTCTGTTGAGTGTCTGAACGTCTGGAAGATAATCAATTTATTGCTTGCTCCAGTTGATGAAGGATTGCATTAAATTGGTCTATTGATTCTTCGAAGCGAACCTGTGATTATTGGCTTGATGGATATGGACATGGTGCATATAGAGATGGTGGTCCTTGGGAGTAATTGGGTTGGAATTGGGGTGGTTCTATATATGGTTCATATAGTAGTTGGTGTGGTGGATAAGGGTTAGGGTCATATGGGGGTGTTTGGTGGTAAGGTGCTTGTGAGTCTGGTGGTTCAAAATTATATTGAGGAGGAGGGGGTTCATGGGCATATGGTGGGTCTTGTTGGTAGCTACAAGGGGGTCCACCATATCTATCATCTTGGTATGCATTGTAGAATGGTCTTTGTCCATGATATCTTGGAAGGTGTTGTTGCCTAAAAGGTTGATCAGATCCACTTGGCTCCGTCCATCTTTGATTGTTTTGACCTTGATACATATTCCTGTTATAGCTTCCTCTTCCTGCAACATAGTTGTAACCAGACTCATAGCCAAAGGGGTGAGAGTTCATAGTAGTAGAAGAAAATAAAAACAAAAACTAACAAAAAGAAAATATTTTGAAAAAGATATAATTTTTGAAAAAAAAATTTGAACTTTGAAAAATAAGATAAGATAAGATAAAAAAAAATTTTAAATAAAAAAATCTGAAAATTTTTTTTTTGAAAAAATATTTACAATAACCAATAATAAGGCACACGTTTGCAATTCCCCGGCAACGGCGCCATTTTGACGTTAGAATTTTCGCTAGTAAAGAATTTTATAAAGTCGCGTTGTAAGTATAGATTCTGAACCAACAGAAATCCCTTCGCACAAACGTTTTGGTTGTCACAAGTAACAAACCCTTTTGAAATTGATAACTGAGTATTCAAACCTCGGGTCATCTTCTTAAGGAATTGCATGGAGGTATGTTCTTATTATTGGTTATGGGTTTTGTAAATTGGGGTTTTGAAAGTGAGGAACAAGTAAATTAAATGACAAATAAAATAAATAATTAACTATAAAATAAACTCTTGGCAATATATGAAAATTTGAAATTCCTATCCTAGTTACTCCTATGGGAATGGAAGTTAATCCCACTTAGTTAACCTTTGCGTAAGCAAGGAAAAGTCAAGTGAACCAATTGGTTAGATTTCCCAAGTCCTAGCCAACTCCTAAGGGAAGGCTGGAGTTAGTGGAATTCTAGTTAATTAGCCGACATAACAATCAATCATGAATAGTTAATAACTCAAGAGCTTCCAGTTAATCAATTAAAGCCAATAATATAAAAAGCTAAATAAGAATCTTAGATCTGAAATACCTCAAATCATGAATTAATAAAGATATTAAATGTAACATGGGCAGTTGTAGCCAAATAAAGAAGTTGAGTTGAACATAGAAATCCATAAACTAAATTGAGGAAATAAATAAAAGGAACATTGAACCTGGTATGAAGATGAAATAATCTTGAAGTGAAAAGAAATCCTAATCCTAAAATAAATTATAATCCTAATCCTAATCCTAAGAGAGAGGAGAGAACCTCTCTCTCTAAAAACTACATCTAAAACTAAAATTGTGAATTATGAAAGGCATAATTATGAATGGATGCATTTTCCCACTTTATAGCCTCTAATCTGTATTCTCTAGGCCGAAAACTGGGTCAGAAATAGCCCAGAAGTCGCTGATTGTGAAATCTGGTCCGTACAGGTCGTGGCAAAGTGACGCGGAGGCGTCGTTCACGCGTCCGCGCGGATTGAAGTTCGCAGATACGACGCGGGCGAGTCATTCACAGGTTCGCGTCGCCTAACTTCGGAATAGCTATGGCAAATTATATATCAAATTGAAACCCCGGACGTTAGCTTTCCAATGCAACTGAAACCGCGTCATTTGGACCTCTGTAGCTAAAGTTATAGCCATTTGAGTGCGTAGAGGTCAGGCTGGATAGCTTAGCAATTTCTCCAACTTCTTGTATTCCTTCCACTTTTGCATGCTTCCTTTCCATCCTCTGAATCATTCCTGCCCTATAATCTCTGAAATCACTTAACACACATATCAAGGCATCTAATGGTAATAAGAGAGGATTTAAATAAAAGAAAATAAAAGCCAAAGAAGCATGTTTTTAATCATAGCATGAAATCAGGAAGGAATTGTAAAACCATGCAAATCATATGAATAAGTGGGTAAAGAGTTGATAAAAACCACTCAATTGAGCACAAGATAAACCATAAAATAGTGGTTTATCACCACCCTCCGACAGTACATGACATGTTACATCTTGTTGCTGATCGGTGGTTACCTGATAATCGACAAAGAAACAATCACGTGTATATCAGATGGCTACCACTGTTGGTGTACTTCCAGAGGTGTCGTGGTATGTCATGGAGATCCGTTGTACTTGCATGGACGTACCACTCTTTATGCCATGCAGCACATCGAGATACCACTGACATATACGGGTGCACTCTGCTCCTAGTTTTGTGGATATACTATAGGTTTTCTAGTGGTGTCCACCTAATAGACAGGTCCGGATGCTTTTTTTGGCCATGAGATAACTATTTTCAATTACGGTATTTGTGTTTTCTATTTATGTAATTCATCCTTTTATTACATAAAGTGAGAGAATGTCATTGTTGCATATGTGAATAGGTTGATAAGTATGGCCCAGCAAAGTAGGGACAGTACGAATAGAAGGTCTCTGATGGCATAATGCACTAGATCGGTTGCAGTTGCATGAGGTACGCGATTTAGTTTTATTTTATTGTCTCTAAACGGTTAAATATCCTATGTAATGAACTGAACTTGACGATTATATTACAATTTACTGATGTAGTTCCTACGGATGTCGTACGATGACCTAGCCCTCCAAGTCCTATGCCCAAATTGGTTGAGAGATGAGGCAGAGTGGGGGATATGGATAATTGTTGTTCCCCTCGTCTGCTTCAACATTGTGGAGTTTTACCATATCGATCGGGTGAAATGCCAGTTCAGTTGGGAATAGCCAGTGCCTGAAGACCCAATGAATGCCGACCAGTTCCTGACGACCACAGGACGGGAGAAAGACATGTGGTGGACCTCGCATCATGAGCAGTGGTATGATTGATGGAGGCATCGATTTGATGAGGGCCATATGATCTCTATTTAGCTCTTCACAAATTATCGGCCTACGCAAGAGTACTGGAGCTGGTACCAGCATGCTTACCGCGTTAGACATCTGTCTGGCGAGGACGTACTTGATGATCCCAGCTTTCGACACTACAGAATGACGTGTAGCCTACCGCCAGTCAACCCAGGGACATGCTTGACCTTCCCCGGGATGTTCCTGATTATCATAAGCGTGCCAGGGAGGTTCGAGCAAACACCTAAAGACCGACTAGGAGGGAAAGGGGTGTGAGGGACCGTGGAGCAGTTGCAGAGCCTCGAAGGGAGTGGGTCAGGCCCCACAGAAAGTGACTAGATGTCGAGTCTGAGGAAGAGGCAGAGTATGCGAGACAAGAGGACCATGGTGACATACCAGCCGGAGCAGAGGACTCACCACTACCACTACCACCACCACCACCACCACCACCTCCGAGCTCACAGACGCATCAGGATCGGGATGATCCTTTTACCTCCCTACCTGGTTGGGTGGATCTAGGTGCATCAACGAGTTGTCATGAGAGATCCATGTTAGAGGAGATCCAGTTCGACGAGGTATTCTAGGTTCAACGATAGACCAACAGGTCATGTAGCGTATTGCGGAGCAGTTTCGTACATGTAGAGAGTGGGGTGTTGCCCAAGAGTCTCATTTTTCATCAGCTGCTGCATCTACCTCGGTGTGGGCTCCTTCCTTGTCACCGGAGTCCAGCACCTCCTATGGCACCGATCTCTCCTCGGGATCTCAGTATGAGACACCCCTGTTGATTATGGGCAATTGATGACTGCTCACCCCGGGACCTGCACCACCGTAGTATCCACCCACTCGACACTTGCAGTGGCACAAGTAGCAAGTGCATGACGACAGAGAAAATGAAATGATTAGAGAAGACCACAGTCACATGTCCCCCCACTCAATCGCACAGGAAATGACCGTTGACGCCAACCCTTAAAGGGCTCTAACTCTTCCACCACAAAGACTGAGACCCTTCTATCGTAGTGTGTAACACACATCTTCGGAATTCCCTCCCTGTTCTTCTTAATAGCTACCAGCAGCTACTGTGAAAACCGATTACTGACTACCATTTGGGCCTATGCCTCCCGACCCTTCCTTACGAACAATTGTTGTAGCCTCTTGTGACTGCATTTGATGATGGCAGAAATCGGTAAATATCGGGTACCTTTTAGAACTGTATTAATGCACTTGGACAAGTTAGTGGTCATGTGCCCAAACCTTCAACCGCTATCACAATGTTGTAACCATATTTTCTTGTTGAATCTACCAGTCCAGTTTGCCATCCCTCGCGACAATGTCCTCAAAGCATCCATGTACCACTCATACCCAACCTTACTTGGACTATAAGCAGCATTCATCAGAAGTCCCTTTCCTTCGACAGATTTGAAATGATACATGAACTTCGCCGCCATGTGCCTCACACAATACGCATGGAATGCACTACGATGCAGCCGCCTGCTCTCATCAACTCTTAGTGCGATCTTGATCGCTTGCGATCTTTCAGATATAATCAAAAGCCATTCTTATGGTCACATGTCGTCTTAGGTTGGTAAGGAAGAACGACCAGGAGCTCGTAGTCTTAGATTTAACAATTGCAAAGGCCACAGGAAGGATGTTACTATTACCGTCTTATGCCACTGCAATTAGCAACACCCCACCATATTTACCATCAGATGTGTCCCATCAATGGACACAAAGGCTTGCAATGCTTGAACGCCTCGACACAGGAAGGAAAAGACCAGAAAACCTTATCAAATTGGCTGACATCATGTACCAGCAAGTGCCCATAATAGTACGGTACCACCCTAAAATCATATATTGTTTCGAGATAATAGCTCTGCAAAGCTTGAAGAAACCTTAGAACCTTGTTATATGACTCCTCCCAATCACCGTATATCTATGCAATTGCCTTTTGCTTCGCCATTCAGACCTTTTTGTATGAGGGTTTGAAGTGATAACTTTGCCTAACTGCACCTTGTAGAACAGTAATAGTAATTGATGGGTTTGACGGTATCAGAGGCATGAAGACTCTACAAATGAAGTTGCTGTCCAACTATTGATGATCTTGAGATATAGTGGGGGCTAGATAGGTATGCGGTCCACCGAATACGCACCTCCTTAACAAATTAAAATATAATTGGTCGACATTCTAATCAAAATAAGCACGATAAATAAGATAATATTTTACAATATAGAGCACGACTTACCAATATCCGAGATTCTGTCCAAGGGCGACATAGAGATTCCAAGGACATCCATCAGCAAATTGTTTGCAACGCACATGGTAGTTTAGCGATCTGACTCCACAACTCAGCACTCAACACTTCTCTGAATGCTGGAATTCTTCACACCTTGCATGACTGCTTCTCTGCTTCTGAATATGTGACTAACCCGAAACTCTACTCTATAACACCCTACCACCCAGAGCTTTACACTATAGTCATAAATCAAAGGTGATGAGGCATTACGATACCTGAAAGAATATATATATATATATATATATATATATATATATATATAGTCTATGAAGAAATATGATATACTAGGATCCCGAAAGAAAAGACAACCACAAAAATCACGTCACACTAGAACATCGACGATATATGAAAACGAAATATATATATATATATATATATATATATATATATATATATATATATATATACACACACACACACACGGAAGACAAGGTCAGCTAGTTCCAATCTGCGAAGACAAGGTCAGCTAGTATGTATATTACAGCCCATAAAAATACAAAATATAACATGTTTTTCCAAAATCAACCTCTAAGAAAGATAGACAGTTATAATATACAAAAGTGAAGAACAACATCTAAATACATAATGAAAGTCCAAAAGATAATCTTCGCTTCTGATAAGAAACTGGCACACTCCACGAGGAGCATCGCGTCATGCATATGTTAAATTAACAGTTTTTCACAACGAATGAGAACATATCCTTTTGAGTTTTCAGTAGCATAATAATTCCGAATAGAAAAAATTTAAAAAGATATGAATCCATTAGGCAATCTTATACTCCAATCAACCAAGTTCAAGCCTATGGTCCTTTTTTATCCAAACGGAGTTAAGTTATTAAGTCTCAGTCCTTGTCAACTGTCTCTAATCTTAATTCTTTCCAACACTAAGCTGTTAATTCTCTCAATATCATTTTTGTTCATTTTTCCTTATATGGATATTAGGATACACATTCACAAAAAAATTCACTATTAATCATTAGTAGAAAGATTTTGAAAGAGTAGAGAAGAGAAATGAGATATGTGTGATGAGAACTACTAAATGTACTTCTTTATATAGATGAATTTTTTCCGTATATTATCATATTTACACTAAAAACAAGGTTATTTTATATTATTTCGTTTACAGTGTAAACTAGATATTAGTACTTGTATCTTGTTTATAATTATCTCGTTTACACTATAAACAAAATATTAACAAAAAAAAAGCCAGTTGTATCTCATTTGTACCGGTGATATGTTCATAAAAAATATTATTAATTTTTTTATAGTATAAATATGATATATGTATATTTTTCACTTTTGCACTGTAGAAAAAATAAATAATAAGATTTAAATTTGTAAATGTCACCCAAATTACACATATATGTAAGTAAAATATTTAATTTATTTATATAAAATATTACCTAATATGCAAATTAATTTTAACTTTTTGGTAAATTAGACATAGTGACACAAAAATGAATGTACACACGATACACATAATATTAAAATTATTCTCAACGGATTGTAATTAATATTGATCTAAATATTTTGTTGATATCAAAATAGAAAATAATTTTTTTTTAAATAATGCTTTTGGTGTCTCTTTCAAATATAGGAATCATTTTGGTTAATTTTTATTTGCAACTTCCTAGCTCATTATGATCATCTTGGACAAGAATTTCGTCTAGAATTTGAATCATTTTATTTAAATAGGTTTTATTTTAGAAGACTAACTCTAGACCATGTATTTATATGTCTTTAAGATAGCGTTTATTTTTGAAAACAGGACATAGAGACATAGACAATGAGTGTTTAAAAAGTATTTGGAGGTAAAAATCTAGACACTGAACACATTGTCTCCGAGACAATTTTTTATATTTTTATGTCCACTTTTTTATGAAGAACAATGATGAGCACGAATTTGACAAAGTAGACACAGATTTTTTAATGAAATTTTTTCCTTTTTTACTCATAGAAATTTTTATTATTCCACCATTACCCTTTTTTAAACATAAAAAATGCTAGTTTGACATCTTTTCAAATGTTGATCTCTTCGAAGGTATTCTCTTCTCTCTGTTTTTTGTCTTATATCTTTTTCTTCTTCCTCTGTTGATTTTTTTCATCTTTCTCTGATAGACCCAGGTAATTCTTCTTTCCCATGCACCCTTTTTTTCTTCTATTTCTTTTTACTTCCTCTTCCTATTCTTATTTGTTCTCTTCGGATTCTTTTTCTTCTTCTATTCTTTTTCACTTCTTTATTTTTGTCATAATAATTATTGAGAATCGCATGTGCTTCACTTTCTCAGTGACATAGCTAGGTATAATTGTGCCCCTTTTGTTCTTTCTTTGTTTTCTTTATATTTTTTGTGAATTAAAAATCTAAAAATTAAATACGGATAAAAAAATTGTATTTTATATGACAAAAGTGGTGATTTTTTCAAAGATGTTGTGAATGAATGAATGGACAAAATTTATGTACGAATGAAAAAAATTATATTGAACTCTTCTTATTTGTTTGAATTTAAAAATAAAATAATTAGTGGGTTATGTTGCTGTTATTCTTATTATTGTTGATTATTTTTAGTATTTGTGTAAATTTATAATAATTTATTATTTATATTTTTGACCTGTTGATTAGGAAAGAATGGAAATATTGGACCGTTCCGAGCAATTTATTATGAATTGTGGACTGTGAACTATGAACTTGTTTTCAATTTTTTCCCAAAAGGAGATTATGGAATTGAGAATCAAAGTTGAGTTTTAGTTACCATTTTTCAATAATCTGCTATTTGATTCCTACATAAGCAATTGTTCTGCTTTTAAACTTGTTTAATGTGATTTTGGCAAGAGTTCATAGTGAATTGGTTTTCTGTTACTTTATTACCTCTGGCACACTTAAAGAATTCCCGAATTAAGTGTTTACTGATGACTTTTGGGTTATCATAGTTTATTTATTGACCATCACCAATGTCTATTGTACCGTAGTGATTCTTGATTAAGTGTTTATTTGTAACTTGAGTATATTACATATTTAAGGTGTCAATCCTTGTTATTTTAGTCTTTTTCATTGATGTGTTTTTGAATGGCAGTGTGTTATGATTCATGATTCAAAAGTTAGACAAATAATTTTAGGACATGATTTATGATTTGACATCCTTGTTTAGTGGTTTGACAATGTCAACTTACACCTTTTTATTCTCACTGCAGGAGTAAACAAGCTAAAGAACTCATTAAAAGCATTATATGTCTATTCCTAGATTGCCAGTTTCAAGGTTTATTAGTACTTTTGAATGATTGCATGCAAGCCATTGTCAATTACTTCACAGACCAGGAATGGCATTTAAGTTGTGAGAACATAGCAAAATTCGTTGCTTCCAGGTTGTTATTACTTTTGGTGTCAATAATAGTAATTCAGTGATGCTATTGTTTGGCACAAATTTCTTTGGCACCACAAAACTTCCTTATATAGATAGATAACATCAACCTTGTGCTACTTTATGAATCAAAATACATAGTTATTCATCACTTGTTCAATTTTTGAGAGACGAATTAATATAGAGTAGCTCAGCTAGAAAGCCTTGGATTGTGGCTGCTAGTGTTGGAGTTGTGGAGGCTTTAAAGGACCAAAGAGTGTGCATGTGTATGATAAATAATGCCATTGGTGGATCTAGATTGCATTATTTGATTCTGAGGGAGAATTTTGTAGCTTAAGCCTAATCAATTAGTGAGTCATTCTTCTTGTTCTTCATTTGTATATATAGCTATATCAACAAGTGTGATAATGGTGGAGGATGCATGGTTCATATGAAATCCTGCTTGCAAAATAATGGGGTAAAGAAAATAATATCAAGAAATTTCTTGAGATAATTTTATGTTTGATGGGATTATATGGTATCTAACACTAACATGATTAGTGTTGTGAATTACGAATGATTAAGCACTCTTAATAACTTTTAGTTACGAATGATTCCTACACTTTATTATATGTACTTATTTCTAGAATCATTCAGAAGAGTCCCATCATTTTCACCTTTCTTTTTTCACCTTTTACCCTATTTTTGTTGTCTATGGCTGTGATATTTTGTGCTGGAGTGGATGAAACAAAATTATAAATGCAGTGGACCAATATAGTTGTCATAGAAGGTAGATTTTTTAGTCATTTCTAATGTGTATATAGTTGTCATATTAGTTTAATTTGTTGAATTTTGCAGTTGCATATACCTATTTAGATAAGATGAATAATTAATATGAATTAATGAATGTTGTTGTTGCTATAGAATTTTAATACACATTATTTGGATATGATTAGGAAATTTATAAACATGGATGATGAAGTTGTTTCTGAGACTCCTGTTCAAGCTTCTGGTAGTGTTGATTCTGGTAAAAGATCTAATGTTTAGAGATTTTTTAAGAAGATTGGAAAAGACAGAGATGGTATTGAAAAGGCTGAATGCAATTTTTGTCATCATGAATACAAAATTGGAAAAAATCCAAAAACTAAGAATGGTTACGGGACTTCTCATCTGAGTCGTCATATAGTTTCTTGTAAATCTATACCCCTCAATATTAGATTTGATGATGATATAGAGGGTTTGCCAACTAAAATTGATCAGAATGTTCATAGAAAAAAAACTCGCTCAGGCTATAGCAAAACATGATCTTGTGTTTAGCTTTGTTGAGTATGAGGGTATTAGAGATTGGATTAATTACATTAGTCCAACGATTATAATGCCTTCTAGAAACACTTTAGTTTCAGATCTTCAAATGATTTATTCAACAGAAAAAGAGAAATTGAGGCAGAAGATGTCTAGGATACCTAATAGAATTTGTTTGACATCTGATGTGTGGACATCATCTACCACTGAAGGATATATTTGTCTGACAGCTCATTTTGTTGATGAGAATTGGCGACTAGTGAGTAAGATTTTGAATTTTTGTCGAATGATTCCTCCCCATACTGGAACCGATATGGAAGCAGTCTTATTTAACTCTTTGAAGCAATGGGGTATTGATTAGAAAGTATTCTCTATTACTTTAGATAATGCTTCTGCAAATGACAACATGCAAAACATCTTAAAAACTTATCTACGTAAGCAGAATAGTTTGCTTTGCGATGGAGAATATTTTCATGTGCGTTGCTCCGCTCACATTTTAAATTTGATTGTGCAAGAAGGGTTAAAGGTGGCTGCTGGAGCTTTATTTAAAATAAGAGAGAGTGTGAAATATGTGAAAGCTTCTGATGGGAGAATGATGAAATTTAAAGATTGTGTGCAGCAAGCAGAAATTAAAGAAGGTGTTGGTCTAAAATCAGATGTTCCAACTCGATGGAATTCTACATATATGATGTTGGAAAGTGCAATTAAATTTGAAAAAGCGTTTGACATCCTTAGTGTTGTAGATGGAGCTTATAAAGATTGTCCGACAAATGAAGAATGGAGCTTAGCAAAAAAAATGTGTGAATTTTTAGAGCCATTTTATGAAACTACAAACCTCATTTCGGGTTCATCATATCCAACATCAAATTTGTATTTTATGCAAGTTTGGAAAATTGAATGTCTTTTGGAAGACAATCAAACTTGTGATGATGTTGTTATTATGAACATGGCTTTCAGAATGAAGATGAAGTTTGATAAATATTGGAAGGATTATAGCACTGTCTTGGCTTTTGGGGCAATTCTTGATCCTCGATTAAAGTTAAAGTTCTTGAGGTTTTGTTACAAAAAACTAGATCCTTCAACCTTTGAATTGAAGGCAAATGAAGTATTGGAGAAATTTAAAAGGTTGTATGGAGAGTACATAAATACTTTTGGTGGTTCAACAATTTCTCAAAGTAGTAATCAATCTCCTATGTCACCTGAAGAAGGAAGGCTTACAAAGAAGAGCAAAATGGTGATGAAGGTATTTAATTTTAATATAGTATTATTTTTCTCCTATTATGTTTATTCGTTACTTAAATAATTTTTATACTACATCTTTTAGGAGTTCAGAGAATTTGACTGTGAAACCCAAACTTCCAAGGATAAAGATGAATTAGAGATTTATCTAAAAGAAGGTTTGATTCACACCAATGAAGATGATTTGAAGTATGATGTGCTGAATTTTTTGAAGATTAATTAGGATAGATTTTCCACTCTGTCAGTTATAGCCAGAGATGTTTTAAGTATTCCCATCACTACGGTAGCATCTGAGTCTGCATTCAGTATTGGTGGACGTGTTTTAACAAAATATAGAAGTTCCACTCTTCATGCGCATGTTCAAATGCTTATTTGCACAAGGAGTTGGTTACATGGATTTGTTCCAAATCATGATGGTAAATATTTATGCTATTTTTTTCAAATAATATTTTAAATTAAATTTCTAACTATTTTTTAATTGGTTGATTTTAGATGATGAAATTGGTGAAATTCATGAAGAAGAAGTGTCAACAGAAACGATGCATCCCCCTCAACATTCATAATTTTAGATGATGAATTTTTGTGTCAACTTTATTTTAATTTTCTAGAGACATTATTGATGGTAAATACTAGAGAGTAAGAAAAAGGGTGATGAGACAGTAAATGCCATGTTTGATTTCTTGCTATATATAGTTAAAAGTTGGATTTAATATGATCAATGTACATTATTAACATTTATTTTTCAATTTTTTTATTTTTACGCATAAAAATGATAAAGGGATAAAACAAACTAATGACTTTTAATAAGTTTTATGTGTGTTATTGAAATAGAGAATGTAAAAAAAAAGATTTAGGTAACCCATTGGTTGGCCCTAGGACTTTTGGCCCATGAGGGCTTTTGGCCCTGAGGGCTTTTTAAAAATTTGACCCTATTAGTTAAAGGGCTTTTTATTCTTCTGGCCCTATAAAGTAGGGCCAAAGTCTTATAGGGCCTAACATATTGACACCACTAGTTATCTAAGAGCATTAGATAGAACATATATAGATGTGACTGTTCCTGAAGAAGATAAATCAAGATACCAAACAAGAAAAAGTAAAATATCAACCAACGTTCTAGGCGTATGCAATTGAGATATGAATTTTGTGTATATATTTAGTGGATGAGAAAAATTTGCATTGGATTCAAGAGTCCTTAGAAATGTTATTTTACGTCATAATCATCTCAAGATACCAATTGTCTAATAGTTAATTTTTAGATAACAAAAACATTTCAAAATTTTAGTTCATACAAATTTCTTAATCCTCATAACGTATCTCTTTTAACTTGTAGAAAATTATTATTTAGTGGATGATGGTTATACTAATTGTAACGGGTTTTTAGAACCAAACAGACATACTCGATGCCATGTACAAGAATGGGCCCATGAAAAATATGTGCCTAGAAACTTTTGAGAATATTTTAACAAGAAGCACTCTTCAGTTAGGAACATAATTGAGTATTATTTTGGTTTACTTAAAAAGAGATGGGCAATTTTGAGGAGTCTTTGTTTCTACAAAATTAAGACACAAATAGAATAATAATTGCTTATTGTCTACTGTAAAATTTTATTCGGCATAATATGGACTCCGATCCTAAGGAAGACATATTACTTGAAGATGAGCAAATACTTATTGGAGAGGAGCATAATGGCAATAAAGATGGCGACGATGAGATGATTGACAATATAGAAGGCAACAACGAATGAACTGCTTGGTGAGACAACTTAGCAAATAAAATGTACAATTAGTGGATGCATAGCCGAATCAATTAGTTGGTTTATTTGTTTGTATGTGTGCTTTATTTGAATTATTATGCTAATTTGTTGTCTTGGATATTTATCATAAGACCTAATAGTGAAACTGAAATCATTGTTGGTGTTGTGTTTTGACTACCTGTATCACTTGCTTTAAATGTATTTTATATGTGTTTTATTTGAATTAGTATGAGATTTTGTTTACAATGATGTGATCATGTGTTTAGGATGCCCATTTGAATTTTGATTGAGTTAATCTAGATTATAAAGACAAATGGACAAACATGTCTAGCCTGATGAAGAGATCGAGACATTTGTTAGTTTATGGAGGAGCTTGTCAGTGAAGGAAGAAGAGCCAATGCGAGTCCGTTTAAACCTGGATCTTTTGAGAAACTTGCTGCAAAAATGAATGAGAGGTTTTCAAGTGGTGATTTTCAAATAAATCATTGCAAGAATAAGGTTAAAAAGCTTTAAAAAATATCAATTTGTTGCTGACATGACATCCTGAAGCAATTTTTGGATGAGATGATGTAATGCAATATGTGGTTGTGGACAACAAAAAAAATTCTAACTACATATATAAAGGTTAGTTTACATGTTTAATTTGATTGACTTAATTTTATTTTACTTGACATTACACAACTTTTCAAGATTTAAACTCAATTACATTACATAACTTTTCACGATCTAAACTCAATAAACTAGCATTATCCTGAGAAGTAACTAATAATTTCGACATTTTCTAATGTCAATGTTGTAATAACATGTTGGAGTTTTGTTCTCACCAAAAGAACACGTTATTTATAAATACAAGAAATAAAAAGAAACAATAATCAGAAAGTGTTCAACAAGATAAAATAACTTAAGAAAAAAAGAAAATAACAAAGATAACCTGCTAAGACAGGAATGATAGCTACCCAAATAATATACATTCTTTTCTCTTTACACATGCTTAATACAAATAACCATACATTCTTAATAACCATAATCATAACTTAATGCTACACATGCTTAATACAAATAATGTGCATTCTTATCTCTTTGCATTGATTATTTGTAATAAATTAGAATAGAAAAATTGAATTACTGCTTAAAAATGCAAAACTGAAGACTTTTTTGGAATTCTTTTACCATAGATTGAACCATATAGCTGTGAAAATCATATTTTAATGTGAGGTTGTGATTCTGCCATAAATAAGAAAAAGAGATTGAGTAAAGGAGTATAAAAAAGTAGTGATGCATTTATACTAAAAAATTCAGAAATCCAAGTCATGAATACTAAAAAAATTAGTGATGCATTAATACTAAAAAAAACTAGTGATGCATGAATACTAGAAAATTCAACATCCTTCTCTGCCTTCTCCTATCCATCAAAATCAAACAATCCACCAATACATGTTATTGAATCATTCAATACCATGTTCCATAATCATATATACTTGTACAAAATAAAAAAAAAAAACATAGCAAAAGACAAAAAATTTCTATACCTCAATCTTAGATTCTGTGGGTTCATCGTCATATCTGCATCATCAACATTTTTTGCATATGAAATTTCTCAATAACAAGTTAGCAATAAACAAATTGAAGAAGCAAAATAAAGATCTCTAACTAAGCATTGAATATAAAACCGGTATCTAACAAATAATTTTGTAACAATAACCAAATCAGAACCTCAAAATAAAAAATAAAAAAAAAGCCTAATAGTGAACATAACAAATCCATCGAAAAAACACAGATAATATTTTAAATTTTAATCTTCACAAACTCTAATTTATGCATATAAAATAGAGCTAACCCCATATCAAGATCATCGTAGTCATTGTCAGCCATGGTGAATTCGCAGAGAAGAGAGAAAACTAAAATCCCAAGTCAAAGCTTGCATGCTTATACTAAATCCCTCTTTTAGATTTCAGATTTTAGATTTAAGAAGATGAGAAAGAAGAGAGACTGAGTTACCAGAAATAGAAGATGACTTGGTAGCGGCGCGGAAAGCAGGCGACGTTAATAAACCGTTATTTTACGGTTTATTTTATAGTGAATTGAGTAGATTTTATTCCTTATTCTCACACTTATTCATAGAATTCGCATGTTTCACATTTTCCTTCCTAATTTTGTGCTATGATTGAAAACATGCTTCTTTGGCCTTAAATTTGCTAATTTTAGTCATCTCTTATTACCATTCGATGTTGTGATATATTTGTTAAGTGTTTTCAAGGTTTATGGGGCAGGAATGACTTAGAAGATAGAAAGGAAGCATGCAAAAGTGGAAGGAATACAAGAAATTGAAGAAATCGCTAAGTTGTCAATCCTTACCTCTTCATACTAAATCGGTCATAACTTGAGCTACAGAGGTCCGAATGAGGCAGTTTCAGTTGTGTTAAAAAGCTAATATCCGAGGCATCAAAATGATATGAAATTTGACATAGTTGCCTTGCAGTTAGGTGACACATACGCGTGGTATGACGCGTACACGTTATTGATGCGGCAGACAATCGACGCGTACGCGTGGGCGACGCGTACGCATGACCAAGTTTTTGTTCAGCGACGCCTACGCGTGACAGAGCGTCACGTGTTGTACGTATCAGAAATCGTTGGGGGCAATTTCTGGGCTATTTTTGGCCCAGTTTCAAGCCCGAAAATTAAGATTAGAGGTTGTAGAGTTGAGCAGAAGGGGAATTCATTCACTTTCATTATTTACATAATTTTAGGTTTTAGATGTAGTTTTCTAAAGAGAGAGGCTCTCTTCTCTCTCTAGGTTTTAGGATTTTTAGTCTCGTTCCTTCTCAATTTCAAAATTCTATCTTGCTTTAATTTAGTTTTCTTCTACCCCAATTTGTTCTAGCACTTTAGTTATCTATTTCTTTTATTGATTCCTTTATTTTGCTAATTTAGCTTATGAATTCTTCATGTTAGATTCAATTTTCTTATTAATGCAATTTGAGACATTTCATGTTTATTGCTTCTTTCTTCAATTGTTATTATTGATTCCTTGTAATTGTTGGTCTTAGATGTTACATTCTCTTATTGCTTTTCTATGCTTTTACTTTGTGCCTTCTAAGTGTTTGATAAAATGCTTGGGTGGATTTTAATTTAGCTTTTTGTTTTCTTAGCTTGGATTGAGTAATTTGGAGACTCTTGAATTGTCAAAGTCTCTTATTGGTTGGTGATTGAAAGTTGCTAGTTGGGTTGAGCTTCACTAACTCTAGTCTTTGATTAGGACTTGTGAACTCAAGTTGATTTACTCACTTGACTTTCCTTCAATTGTTAGAGGTTAACTAAGTGAGAGTATTTTGCTATTACCTTCACAATTGACAATGATAATGAGGATAGGAATTCCGATTCTCAACCTTTGCTAGGACTTTTCTTAGTTGTTAGTTTATTTTCTTGTCATTTACATTCCTTGTTCAACATTTAAAAAACCCCAAAAATATACTTTCTCATAACCAATAATAAATACACTTCCCTGCAATTCCTTGATAAACGGCTCGAGGTTTAAATACTTCGGTTTATTTTTATTGGGTTTGCATTGTGACAAACAAATTAAATGTTGATTGAGGTTTAATTGTCGGTTTAGAACTATACTTGCAACACGATATTTTTGTGAAAATCTTTACCGATATTTTTCCTCCGTCAAATTATTGGCGTCGTTGCCGGAGAATTGCAAACGTATGCCTTATTATTGGTTATTGTGAATATTGGGAATATTTTTGCATTTTCGTTTCTTTGTTAGTTGTTTCTAGTTTTAAGAGTTTATTTTCATTATTTCTTATTAGTTTTTGTTTTTATTTTCTCTTGTTACTATAAATTCTCACCCCTTTGGCTATGAGTGTGGTTATAATTATGTTGTAGGAAGTGAAGATTACAATGAAGGCTTGCATCAAGGATGAGACAATCAAAGATGGGAGGAGCCACAAGGATTTGATCAACCCTCTTGGCAACAACCGCCTCCAATGTACTATGAGCAACAACCATTCTATGATGCATACCAAGACAATGGTTATGGTGGACCTATTCATGACAATCAACAACAACCACCATATACCTATGAACCCCCTCCTCAATATAGCCCTCATCAACCACCATACTCACAAGCCCCATGTTACAAACACCCCCATATGACCCTAATCCATATCCCCCATACCAACCACCTTATGAGCCATATGAACCATACATAGAACCACCACAATTCCAACCCAATTACTCCAAAAAACCACCATCTCAATATACACCACCTTTAATGTATGAAAATTTTCAACCACAAGATGAATTTTTTTTTCCACCACAACCCTCCATAGGAGAATGTCTATATTATTAATCCAAGAGCACTATGTTCCTACCTATGATAGCCAAGCGGAACGAGAGCCACAAGATCATTTTTTGGAAGCAATGGGTCGACTTCAAGCATCCATCCATCAAATAGAGCGCGAGGAAAGACGAAAAACACACGAAGCTCTCATGGCTAACAAATCTTAACTTGAGAATGAGGGACTGGAGTTTGTTGTGCAACAAGTGAAAAAGATAGAGAGTGTTGAACTGCCACATCCTTATCAAGATGAACCACCTTCCTATCATGAACCCTTTCTCCCATATAATGAACCCTCCTCTCCACCCCAAGCCTCAATAGATGATTCTCTCACTTCACTACTTCAAGAGAAAAGAGATATGTAGCAGATGACAATAGAGTTCATAACTACCTTGACCGAGGTAGTAGATAATTTAGCTTCACTACACTTCAACACTCAAATTACTCCCATGGCTACATGTGGAGAATCTAATGAAAAACATAGCATGAGGGATAAACTAGAAATGCCGGTGGGAAGTGAGGAATGTGGCTTTGTATTGGAACAATTAGAGGAAGCCATAATTATTGAAGAGGAAGAAGTGGTTGAAGACTTAGGAGATGCTGAACCTCCATGGGAATCTAGAGTTGTAGAGTATTCCTCCAAGAAGTTTGAATTTGATGTTGAGGAGGGTAGTGCACAACCTCCAAGGCATGTTCCCTATGAAGAATTGGATGGAATAGATCAAGAAGCAAGTTCCCTTGGTGATGATGACCATGAATCAAGCCATCCTAGTCATGAATTTGCATCCATAAATGAACTTCTTGAGTTTGAAGAGCCTCCTCCCGATGATATTGAAAGCAACATTGAGCCTCCTCCACCGTTTGTTACTTAATATTATTATTGCCACTGCTGTTATCTAATATCAGATAGTGTACAGAGTTAGTTAGTGTGACAGCAACTTCACATAGTTATAGTGTAGCTATAAATAGATAGTTATAAAGCTTGTATTCTTTGAGATTCTTCATTAATGCAAGTTTCATTGCCTAAATTCTTCTCTCCTTCTCTAATCATGTGTTCTTCTCCAATCTCACATGCATTTTTTCACATGGTGTGGTGAGCGTGGATGGAAGAACCTGGAGATTACATGTTGAAGAATAGGCAGCTTATTCTCTAATTCATAGTCATTTGGCTAGATTTGAGAAAAATTGAAGAGTTCAGCTTCACGAATGAAGCAATTTCTCTGTTCTTCTCTGATTCTTCTATTTTTCTTCAATCAGATCTGGAATTGTCTTCCTCGATCATATCTGAAATTATCTTCTTCAATTGTTCTCCTCTCATTCTTCATTTCTTCCTCTATTTTCTTTTCTTCTTCTCTCTTGAACTCACACAACAGTGTTTGATGAGAGCTTCGTTAATTCACCTTTCTTCATGGTGACATAATGAGTATTTCGATCAACGAGATTGAGAGAAAAAGGTTGCGAGCCAATTGGTGAAACTCGCACCTATAGCTGAGAAATTAGGAAGCAGATTTGGACTGGATTTGTTGGCGCGATGGATGCTCAGCAGTTTGCGGCATTTTTCTGTCAAGTTGCACAGATCCAGAGTCATCTCAATAAGACAAATCCGAATCAAGATCTTTCAAGTCTTTTCTACATTTTGCTGTCTGAAAATCCAGGTATACCTATTACCAATGTCACACTCACTGGTTCAAATTATAGTGCATGGAGCAAAGCTATTATGAACGCACTTTATTCGAAGAATAAATTCAAATTTGTTGATGGCACTATTCCTAAGCCTGAGAAAATAGATCCAAATTTTATGGCGTGGTAACGATGTAACACGTATGTGGTAGCCTGGATTAATTTCTCCTTGAGCCCTGACATATATCAGAGTGTTTTATAGAATAATGTAGCTTATGATTTGTAGAACGATCTTAGGCATCGGTACTACTACCAAGGAGATATGTTTAGAGTAGCTGAGTTAACTGAGGAGATTTATGCGCTCAAACAGGGAGACATGTCCGTTACCACCTATTTTACTAGGCTTAAGAACCTTTGGGAAGAGGTTGATGAATTTAGATCGATTCTTGGATGTGACTGCGTTAAGTGTGAGTGTGATTTAGGCGTAGTAAGGCAGCAAAGGGAAGAAGATAGAGTCACAAAGTTTCTTCGAGGTCTTGGAGAACAGTATTCAACTGTTAAGTCTCAAGTGATGCTAATGGATGAATTGCCTAGTTTTAACAAAATTCTGTCCATTATTACTCAGCAGGAGAGGCAACTCTTCAGTTTTGATAATGCTTTAGATACAAAAATTTTGGTAAGCTCCTCAGCCTCTTCTTCTTAGAATAAAGTGAAAGGAAAAGGCAAAGGAAACAAAAGTCAACCTAACAAAGGGCGAAATAAGTTGTACTGTACTCATTGTGAAAAGAGTGGACACATGGTGGATAATTGCTACAAGAAGCATGGTTATCCACCAAACTTCAAGCCTCAGTTTGATAAGAAAAATCTTGTTCTTAATTGTATGACAGCAGCTGATGCTTCTGAAGATGATAATGACAATATCAGCATTCATCAACTGGTAAGGAGTGAACCGACCATTAATGAATTTACTCTAGACCAAAGAGAAGCGCTTCTAGCATTGCTCAGCAGACAAGATCAATCTCATTCTCATAACATTAGCCAGATTTCAACCAAAAATGATCTTTCACCTCATAAAGCTAGAATGCTGCATATTTTGCATTTTGAATCTCATGTCATGGCTCTAAATATTTCAACTCAGAAACACAAGCCTTGGGTTATAGACACTGGTGCTACGGACCATGTGTCATATTCTTTGGCAGATTTTCAAAATTATTTCAAGATAGATCCTATTGTTGTTAGATTACCCAATGGTGCTCTCACAACAAGCTGCATTATGGGAACCATTGTGTTTTCTAATGATCTTTACCTTACAAATGTATTGTTCATCCCTACTTTCAATTTCAAACACATTTCGATTTCAAAGCTCACTGCATTGTAAAATGAGTTTTACTGACAAAGATTGTGAAATCCAGGATCTGCACACTTTGAGGGTGATTCGTGTAGCTAGTAATGTTGATGGTCTCTACATTCTGCACAAGGAAATCAAGACTCTCCCTCATATCATAGCAGTTTCTCGCAACCACATTTCAGGCTCTTTATGACATGTTAGACTAGGGCATTCATCGCATGATAGACTAGTTGCATTACAAAAATAATTTGAATTCATTGATTGTACAATAAGTAAAACACCTTGTCATTCATGTCATTTAGATAAACAAAAGAGATCACCATTTTCTGTTAGTTCAAATGTAGCAGCCACTGTGTTTGACATTCTTCATATTGACATTTGGGGACCTATGTCCATTTCCTCCTTTACTAAAAAATGTTATTTTCTCACTATAGTAGATGATTGTTCTCGTTTCACTTGGATTTTATTCATGAAAACTAGGCAGAATTTTCACAGTTAGTTAAGGGCTTTGTTGTTTTTGCTAAAACTCAATTTTATGCTAATGTTAAAACAATTCTCACATATAATGGCCCTGAGTTCTTAATGCCTACATTTTACAACTCTACTGGTATTACACACCAAAGGAAACACCATAATAGAATGGGATTGTTGAGCGTAAGCATCAGCACATTCTTAATGTGGCTCGTGCTCTCATGACTCATGCTCATTTGCCAAAATCATTTTGGAATTATAGTGTTGGGCATGCAGATTATCTAATAAACAGATTATGCACTCCTTTTTTGAAAAATAAATCTCCTTATCAAGTTCTCTACAAGTGTCTACCAGATATTTTAAATATCAAAGTCTTTGGTTGCTTAGCCTATGCTAGCATTCTTAGCAGACACAGAGGTAAACTAGATCCAAGAGCCAGGAAATGTCTGCATCTTGGATTCAGGGATGGTACAAAGGGCTATCTACTATTCGATTTGCAAACTCGAGAAATTTTTCTATGTCGATATATGCAGTTTTATGAAAATTATTTTCCTTATTGTCACAAATCAAATTCCAACAACAAAGTCACTTCTAACTTTCCAGCAAACATATCTCATCACTTTGACTATATCTTTTTGCACGGTAATGAAATTCAAGTTCTAAATCAGAATAATTCTGACCCTCAGGATGATGTGAGTCAGCAAAATTTAAATACTCAAATTGATGAAGCACCTCATGATTTAAGTGATAGTGAGGATATCTTGTCTTATGCAGAAATTCATGATCATATAGACACAGGTTCTGCATCACATGAGGAATCACCAAATTTTTCTCATGTTCCTTGTCAAATTGTTCCTGAAATTGCTGGGGTAAGGAGATCAACTAGGCAAACTAGAGCTCCTGCATATTTGGCAGACTATGAATATAAGACCATCAACACTGCTCCATCCAATTCACAGCTCATTACTCAAAGGTATCCAATCTCAAATGTTTTGTCCTACTCTAGACTTTCTCCTATGCATCTTGCATTCTCTCTTGTTATTCAAAATTTGGAGCCTAAAAGCTATGAGGATGCTATAACTCAAGTTTGTTGGCAAGAGGCTATTCAAGTTGAACTACTTGCTTTGGAGAAAAACAAGACATGGAAGCTAACCTCCTTGCCATTTGGTAAGAAAGCAATTGGTTGCAAATGGGTGTTTCGTACCAAATATCACCCTAATGGAATGGTTGAAAGGCACAAGGCCAGGTTTGTTGCCAAGAGTTTCACCCAAGTAGCTGGTATTAACTATAAAGACACTTTTAGTCCTGTAGTAAAGTTGGGGACATTGAGAATTGTGTTGGCCGTTGCAGCAGTCAAGGGCTGGAATCTCAAACAAATTGATGTAAACATAGCCTTCTTGTATGGAGAACTTGAAGAGGAAGTTTATATGCAGGTTCCCCAAGGCTTAGAAGCTTCATCAAGGCAGGTTTGCAAGCATGAGATGTCCTTGTATAGACTGAAACAAGAAAGCAGACAGTGGAATTGCAAACTAAAATTTATCTTGCTTGAGATGAATTACACTCAATACAAATCAGATTATAGTTTATTTACCAAACAAACTTTCCTGGGATTTACAGCAATTCTTGTGTAAGTGGATGACTTGGTATTGACAAGTAATGATCTAAATGAAATTGAATCAGTCAAAAGAATTCTTCATGACAGATTCAAAATCAAAGACATAGGGAATTTGAAATATTTTCTTGCATTGGAAGTAGCAAGATCAAAAAATGGAATTGCTTTGTATTAAAGAAAATATGTCCTTGATCTGCTCAAAGAAACTGGATTTGAAGGTTGTAAACCTGCCACCACCCCCATTAACTAAAAACTCAGCAAAGGTGTTGGGAAATTGCTTCATGATTCTACTCAGTATAGAAGAATCATTGGCAAACTTCTGTACTTGTTTAATACTAGACCTGACATAGCTATTCAATTGGCAAGCTAAGTCAGTTTCTGGATTGCGCTACCAATGAACATCTAAAGGCAGCTCATCGAGTATTGCGCTATGTGAAGGGATCTTCAACTGCAGGTCTCTTCTTCTCGACAAAGTCAAATTTGCACCTCACTGGTTTCTCAGATTCTGATTGGGCCGGATGCCTTGATTTCTGCAAATCTACTTCTGCATATTGTTTCTACCTAGGACCTTCCTTGGTAACGTGAAAAAGCAAGAAATAACTCACAATTGCAGCCTCCTCTTCTGAAGCTGAATATCGAGCATTGGTATTGGGAACCTAAAAAGCTCAGTGGTTAAGCTATGTTCTTCATGATCTTGGTGTTCCAATCCAAAAATCAATCAACATATACTGCGATAGTAATTCAGCAATTTATATTGCCACCAATCCTGTATTTCACGAGCGGACACAGCATATAGAAGCTGATTGCCACATAGTTCATGATAAGCTACAAGAAAAACTGATTTACCTTCTTCCCATTTCAACCCACAATCAAGTAGCAGATATTCTCACAAAGCCTCTGATTCCTTTCATGCTGCATATTCTAAGCTTGGATTGTTGAACCTTTTCTCTCCCAACAATGTAAGCTTACGGGAGGGTGTTACTTAATATTATTATTGCCACTGCTGTTATTTAATATCAGATAGTGTACAGAGTTAGTTAGTGTGACAGAAATTTCACATAGTTATAGCGTAGCTATCAATAGATAGTTATAAAGCTTGTATTTTTTTAGATTCTTCATTAATGCAAGTTTCATTGCCTAAATTCTTCTCTCTTTCTCTGATCATGTGTTCTTTTTCAATCTCGCATGAATTTTTCCACACCGTTCCTTGGGAAGGGTTAGGGCGGCATCCAAGGAGTGCGAGACAGAGAGAATGAGAGGTGGGTACGAGAGTTAACAAAGATATGTCTATTTTAGTAATTTCACATCATATTTTAGTCTTGTTAATATTTATTCAAATATAATACTAGACTTTATTTTAGTATCTTATCCATTGTATTCAAACATAATACATAAAGAATAATTTTTAATATCTCTATCTCAGTGTCATATTCTGTCAAAAATAAACGCTATCTAACCAAACATTCCATTTTAGTTAAGAAATTATTGAACGCCCCTTCACGTAATTCATGTTTAAATGTATCTACGCATATTTGAAGAGGATTGTTTTGATAAAATACAACTTTTGAAAAACTAAATTGATCATCGAATCAGTTATCAAATCGATAAAATAAAAAATTTAAAAACTAAATTTTAACTGAAATTTAACTAGAATTAAACTAATATAATAAAATAATAAATTGTATATAAAATATATATTTTAAAAAATTAAATTATTTGTTGTATTTTATTATTTATTTTAAACTAATTATCTACTAATAAAAGAGTTTGATTTGACTATTTTTTTTATTGGTTTTCTCATTTTTTTTCTTGTTCACTCACAATTAGATTAGTCTTATAGTCAGTGTTCAGTTAATTAGTCGAAGAAAATAATATTTCTAAAAATAAAATATAATAATATTATATATTATTCAAAATCCTTTTTTTTCCGAAAAGGTTCACATACGCACTTAATAAATTAAATTAGTAATTAATTATTTAATATATTTTAAGATACATTAAATTTTAATTTAGAATTAAATATTGTTTAAAATTTAAAATATAAATATTATAATGTTGAATTTGATAGTTTGAGATTCATTTAATTGAATATAAATAAAAATTTAATTTTGAACTATATATATATATATATATGTGTGTGTGAGAGGAAAAATAAATTTTCTTAACGATGATTGATGATATTTTACCTAATGCATGTTAACTGATAAAGTAATTAAGATCAACAGGATCTCATTCAATATATACTAAATAACTTTTTTTTTTTGGAATTCTATAAAGGAATGATCATATACATTTTTAATTTTAATTTTACTTTGTCATTTAAGGACATCTTAAATAATATTAAATAATTAATTACTAACTTTAAAATGATTAAATTAAATTAAAATAAAAATTTATTTTTACTAACTATAAATATTTTACTACCAGAAATAATATATATATATAATTAATATAAAAAACCATAATCAAGTGATTTGCAACAACTTTTAAACAAATTCATCACCACCACAAAGTGATTTATAAACTGACAAAATATTTGAAGATGGTTCTAAGACACGTTTTCACATCACACACAATCATCCTCAGTTGATTTATGCGCATTATAAATTTCAGAAAATGAGCAACCTTAATAGAATCAGGTTGTATTTCATGTCATCTCAATTAAATATACAGATATAAATAGTATCTTTTTTAATGATAAATTTGACTAATTTTATCTTTAAGATTATTATCAAATTGATCTTGGAGGTTAATTTTTAGGGAAAAGTTCAGTATACAAGCGATTAGGGCTTGTAACTATTACAAGTTTATTAATGCCTAATCCACTAAAACGTGTTGCAATTCCTACGTCACTTACACGCACTTTATTCATGCCATTTCACGTTTTTTTTTGTGCCTCTTTTTCTTCTTCTTTCTTTCTCCGTGCTTCCTCTTCCTCTTCCTCTTCTTCTTCTTCTTCTTTCTCTGTGTCTCTTTTTCTTCTCTTCCTCCCTCTTTTTTTTATTGAAATTTCTTCTCCTCTTTTCGTTTTCTCTTTCTCCTTCATCAAAATCACTAGAAAAAACGAAGAAATATTATTCAAGGTACGTTTCTTGCCTTCTCTTTCTCCTTCTTCTTCTTCTTCTTCTTGCTACACGTTCTTCTTCCTCTTTATGTTCTTCTTCTTCATTTACGTGCTTTTCTCTCTGTTTTCTTTTTTCGTTATTCTCGATTTCTATTATTTTTTGACATCAAGCTCTGAAATCGTTTTTGAAGAAGAAGAAGTAGCAGAAGATGAGGAGGAGAAAGAGAAAGAGTTCTGAATTATGCATGATTTTGGGTGTATTTTCTTAAATCCTTTGGGTGTATTTTCTGTAATCTTTTGGGTGTATTTCTATAATCGTTTGGGTGAATTCCTGTAACCGTTTGGGTGTATTTCTGTAATCTCTTGGGTGTATTTTATGTAATCGTTTGGGTGTATTTCTGTAATGCCTGCCATTTTTTCTGAAATGAAAAATACACCCATGGATATCAGTAAGATACACTCATAGATATAAGTCAGATACACCCATAGATATCAGTCAGATATCACTCAAATACATCCAAACGATTACAGAAATACACCCAAAGGATTACAGAAAATACACCCAAACGGTTACAAGAATTCACCCAAACGATTATAGAATACACCCAAAGGGTTACAGAAAATACACCCAAAGAATTTAAGAAAATACACCCAAAATTCGTTGAAGTACATCTTATGCATAATTCAGAACTCTTTCTCTTTCTCCTCCTCATCTTCTGCTGCTTCTTCTTCTTCAAAAACGATTTTACCATGAAAAATTGAAAAAAAAAACGAAAAAACAGAGAGAAAAGACGTAAATAAAGAAGAAGAAGAAGAAGAAGAAAACGAGGAAGAAGAACGTGCAAAAATGAAAGAAAAGGAGAAGAAGAAGAGTAAGAGGAAGAAGAACGTGCAGCAAGAAGAAGAAGAATTTCAGAAACCATGAAAATCGAAAAAAAACGAAAAAGAAGAAGAAGAAGAAGAAGAAGAAGAAGAAGAAGAAGAAGAAGAAGAAGAAGAGGAAGAGGAAAAGGAAGAGGAAGAAGACGAAGACGAAGAAGAAGAAGAAGAAGAAGAAGAAGACGAAGACGAAGAGGAAGAGGAAGAGGAAGAGGAAGAGGAACAGGAAGAAGAAGAAGAAGAAGACGAAGAGGAACCGTTTGAGTGGGGCGCGTGTAGTTACGCTCCATTCAAAATGAGTTAGTGCGCGTGTTAATAAAGCTTGGACTGATAACTTGTAAAACTTGTACGGTCTTTTTACTTGTATGTGTAGCAGGGCCCTAATTTTTATATTGCTGAATTATTATATAACCACATCTCTTTTATATTTTGTAGAGTTATAACTTAGTTTTTATAAAATTTAACCTACTTCTCTTAAAAATAAATAGGGCAAGTTTGGAGAGAAGAGAATTATGATCTGATCACTATACATAATTTAGCGATTACAAGCTATAATATAAAGATTAAGTTAAAAAAAATCTTAGGATTTTCATCACTCGTAAACAACTACTACTAAAATTATTACGCATAACTTGACTGTAACCCAACGGTATTACAACCTATATAAATCAGAGAAGTTGTCAAAAAAACATTAAAACTCCCAGCACAATTGCATTGTGGTTCCTATACATGCGCTCACTAATAAGGATTAGTTGAAAATATTATCTTGTACATTTAACATAGATGTCATTGCAGTTATTACATATCATTCGAAAATTTAATTATATCACCGAAAAGTCATACTATCAGCATCAGATGATAATCTATATCAGATAAACAAAGTAAAAGGTGAAAGATATCTCACCCACTATACAACACTTTAAAATTAGGTTTTATTGAAATTTTATTTGCTTTAAGCATTGGAGTATTTTTAGTAGATGTTTTATCTATATCTAGTATTTTTTGAAGTTCGACATTTGGCTCATTTGTGAATTAAAGAAGATAGGACGACGTCTCTCCTTAGAGTAATGCAATTCAATAATGATATTTTTACATAAATATTATATTATAAATCGATAAATAAATTATCATGTTTAATTTAATCATTTACTAATTCATAATGTAATTTTTATGTGAAAATATCATTATTAAAATATTCACCTAATAACAAAAGAAAACCTTTAAATTGTGTACTTAGAACTCTTAATATTTTCATATGTAAATAAAAATATACCCAAGCAAATAATAATAAAAGTTTTAGAATTCCACATAAACCGGCTTAAAATCATAATCATAGTCATTATCAAATAAATATATGGAAAAGCCAAATCTCAAAGTAGATTATGTAGAAAATGGATTTTTTTAATTTTTTTAATATTTAAAAAATTAAGTATGATTTTTTATTTTTAATTATTTTATAAATAAAACTAAAAATAAATATAAAAAAATAATAAAAAATTAAATTTAATATTAAATATCATCCATTTTTTTTTAGAGAGGATCCATTCCCGATTATATGTGGTTATGAGATCAGCAGATAAGGAGGCACACCCACGTTCGTCTTCACATAATAATTGATAGCCATCTTTGGATGTAGCAGCTTTTTTTGACCTAGACATAATAAACTTTTACTTTAATTTAGACAGAATAATTGAGGAATTCTTTCTCACCACACTCTTGGAAAGGGATTAATCCGTTCATGTTGGGAAAATATGCAATGCAATGAAGGTGGTGGTTGAACAAATATATAAAAGCCATGGTATATTTAATAATAAAAAAATATAAGCATGTCTTATAAAATTATTATATATAAATAAAATTTTAATCTTAACTATCAATTTAATTTTTTAATAGCCAAATTTTATTAAAAATCCTGGACTAATGATACGAATATATTTCTTCTAAAAAAAAGTTCCTGAATAATAAGAATGAATGAATGATGCCATCTTTTTAATAAAAAATATTACGTAACTAATTTATGAAGTACAGATTTTCTCAAGGTGCCGGCGTATCCGTGTCGGACACGAATTCGACGTCGATATGCGGTGGATACTTCAAACGAGCGTATCAGCGGCGTATTTTCTTGTGGTGTAAAATTTTGGTGGAGCGGTCACGAATTCAAACGAGTCCGACTCGATTTATATGTTCATGGGACGGATATTTCTGCCAGATTGCAAATCTTCAATTGATTTTGTGATTTTATGACCCGATTAACGATTTTTTTTTCTAATTTTAAAATACTCTAAAATTAAAATAAATCAAAATTTAAATTTAAAAATAAAATAATTAATAAATCAAAACCTAAATCTATTTACCGTTTGTCTTTGAGCTTACTTACTCACTAGCTTGGCCGTTCTTGGTTCTCTGCATTATATTGAAGAAGAAGAAGAATAGAAAATACAGAGGTTGAAGACGAACTGAAAAACTACATTGTGTGGTGCGTGGTGTTTGCAGATGATAGACTTAGAGGAGAAAAAATTGATACATTTTCTGTTAGCGAGATGGCAAGAGTAGATTAACATTTTTTATTTTTTTATTAATTACATAATTTTAAGACTTTTTTATGCAATTATATTTACTCTTATATTTACAATATGATGTTTTATTAATTTAATATATTATTTAAATTTTAATTCACAACGTATCCTAAACGTGACGTATCCAATTTTTTATAAAAAAAAAAAAGTGTCGGCGTATCCGTATCGTGTCGTATCCGTATCGCGTGTCCTATCGGTGCTTCCTAGTAACTAATAAAATATATTATTTTTATTAGTATTTAAATAATATTTTAAATCTTAACTATTAAATTTTAAATTTTAATTTTTAAAATTTAATTCTAATAATATAAAAATAAATTGTTAGTCCAAAATATTGATTAATAATATTGATAAAATGTATTATTCTTAATATTTTTCTTTTTTTAATTACTTTATTTTTAGATTTATATTTGTTGTCTGTCGGGAACCAATAAACCTTGTACCACACATAATTTGAATCTTTGGGAGTTCTTTAAGATGAGTTCATTTTTTGTTCAAAATAACAATACTTGCACACAACTGTGACTGAGCTTTCTGCAAAGATCAAAAGAATGGAATCCATCCGAGTCATCTCCACAAGCTTAGTCCAAGCACCAAACCAAAGCAATGAATCAACTGAACAGAAGATCCATTTAACCCCTTGGGATCTCATTTTTCTCCCACTTGAAACCATCCAGAAAGGCCTTCTATTTCAGAAACCCACTAAAACAGAACACCACCATACACCATTCCAAATCAACAACCTCAAACATTCATTCTCCACCACCCTCGCCTTCTTTCCACCACTCACTGGCCGTTTCGTCATTACACACCACAACGAAGACAAAGCTGCCACGTTTCACATCCTCTGCAACAACCAAGGAGCACTCTTCGTCCACGCAGTAGCAGAGAACACAACCGTCAACGACATTCTTCAAGCCAAGTACGTTCCCTCCATTGTTCACTCCTTCTTCCAGCTTAACGGCGTTCACAACCACCAAGGCACGTCCCAGCCACTCTTTGCCGCTCAAGTCACGGAGTTAGTTGACGGCGTCTTCATTGGTTGCACTCTCAATCACACCCTCGGAGACGGCAGGTCGTTTTGGCATTTTGTCAATTCTTGGGCGGAAATCTCGCGCAGCGGCTTCAACAACAAACCATCGAAACTCCCTTCACTCGAACGCGCGTTTCTGGTAAACGACGTTGAGCTTCCAATACGGTTCCCTTTCATAGAAAAAGACTTCGAAATCATACCCAATCCAGAACCGCCGCTACCAGAGAGGTTCTTCCACTTCACAAAGGAGAAAATAGCAAGGCTGAAAGCGAAAGCTAACGCAGAAGCTGGCACAGAGAAAATCAAAATCTCTTCACTGCAATCGCTTTTAACACATCTTTGGATCTCTGTTTACCGTTGCAAGCGCGTGGATCCTGAAGATGAACTCTCCTACTTCATTTCACTTGGAGTTAGGCCACGGTTGGTTCCACAGTTGCCGGAGAGTTACTTCGGAAATGCGGCGATTTTCGACAGCGTGAGGATGAGAGGAAGGGAGCTTCTAGAAGGTGGAATTGGAAAGTGTGCTCTTGAGATGAACAAGATGATAGCTTCGTACACTGATGAGAAGGTGAGGAGTCACTTTGAATCTTGGTTGAGAAACCCAACTTTGTTTACTTTGGGGAGAGTGGCTAATAGTAATTCTTTGACGACTAGTAGCTCCCCGCGCTTCGATGTTTATGGTAATGATTTTGGGTGGGGAAAGCCTGTGGCGGTTCGGAGTGGCGTCGCAAACAAGCGTGCCGGAAAGATGACCGTGTTTGCTGGGAATGAAGAAGGTAGTATTGACCTCGAAGTGTGTCTTCCATATGACATCTTGGAGGCTTTGTGGAATGACACTCAGTTCACTATGGATTCCGTTTCATTTCAAGGTGAAGGGTCACATGCAGAGTTATTAGTTGAGAATTTTTAGATAATTTGATATATTTTTATGTAATTTTACCTAAAGAAAAACAAATGTATTAGAGTTTGAGTTTCTACATAATTCAATCTAATGAGTGGTGGGGCTTTCCTATTTAGTTGTTCAGTTAGTTTGACTGTCTTTGGATTCTGTCCCAAGATTCTTGCATCTTTGCTGTGGGCATTGTGAATTCAATGATATTCTTGTAAGTACTTTAATTTAATTTGTTGTTTTAGCTTTGTTATAGCTTGTGAATTCAGATTTTTAGCAATGTGATGCCATCTTGTTCCACTTCTATAGTGCTCTCAAATGAAAGGTAATGTATTGTCTGCTGAGAAAGCCCTTGAAGCACATAATGTCCTTTGAATTATTATCTATTTATTTGCATCATTAATTTTTTTTATATCTTTTCTTTATTTTATAAAAGATGTTGAAGTTTTATTAATTATTATTAATATAAAAAATAAAAAATATATAGTATTCCTCTTATTTATTAGTGTTAACTGTTTGAAAATTTGCTTAAATTTTGTTGTGGCGCCTCTACACCAATGTTTAGTTATTTTTCATTCAGATCTACAGCCTACAGGACATGAAAAGCTTACCAATCTTCCTACATTTAAATAGAAAATTATTATATATACACCATATTTCTTATTTTGATATTAAAATTATAGACAAAAATAAAAAAATAAAAAAATATTTCTTATATATACACAAAAATATCATTATTTTGATTAAGGAAAAGAAAAAGTATAGGGCAAACTCATTCATCAACCAACTTAAACAACCTTTTTAAAAATTAATTTTAAAATTTTTGAAAATTAAATTTTAAATAATTAGGATTAGGCAATGTAACCTCCTCTAAAAAAAGGACTCTCTTATTGCGTCAACCTTCCCTCTCGTCGTTTCAACTCCCGTCGCGCAAACCCTTTTTCGCTGCTGCATCTCCGCCTCCGCAGTACACCGCCGTACCTGTGCCGCTGGAGGGAGTTCTCACGCGAATTGCGCCTGTATTCCTGCACGTCGCCGCTGAAGGGAGTTTTGCGCGAGCGACGCGATCGCGTCTTCCTACAAGAAAAAACAATATTTATAACAAAAAAAAAATATTACAAAAAATATCAAATTTGTTACGATAAAATTTTGTAACAAAAAAAATTGTTACAAAGTTATTACCATATGTCCCATTATAAAAAATTTTTGTAACAAAAATTAAAATTATTACAATATAAAATAGTATTTTGTAACAATATTTTTTAACACAAAAACTGAAATTTGTTACAAAATCGATAATAAATTTAATAAGTAAACTTTTTTTATAAAAATTTAGATTTTTATGTCATAACATTTTGTTACAAAATATTACTTATTTTTGTAACATGTTTTATTCTTTTAGTTACAAAAATAGAAGATTCATTTTGCAACCTTTAATTAAATAAATGATATATCAATTAATTTTCTAAACACGCTAATTGAACATTTATATAATATATAATCATATAGATAATTAAAATATCTTACATGTAATTAAATTTTTTTTATAATAAAATAAGTTCTACAAATTCAACCAAACATAACTTTTTTCTAACATAAAATTTGTATCATATATGATTTATAGTCCTTGCCACTTCTAGCATGTTTCAGTCAATATAAAGTCTATCATGTTGTCATTAATTTTGTGTTTTGAAAAATATAAACAATAAAAACTAAAATTAAAAAATAACACATAACACTATTTTCATCAGAGTAAAAATTAAGTTAGAACCCACAAGTTAAAATTAACTAATTATTTGAGAATCTATTCTCAAAGCTCAAAACCAGCCAATCAAAGATGCAAATTATCAAGAATTTATAATTCAATATAAACTTGGCTAATTAATCACAATTCAATCACAACTTAGTGAACAAAGTCATTAAATTTGCATAAGTATCAATTGTCAAACAATAACTACAAAAACACAAACATTCTCCCAAAATCCTCCTAACAAATATACTTAACTTTTTTTTTATGTTTTTACATTAACGAAGTTCCGTAGTGAGTAGGGGTGACAACATACACTATACCCGCGAGTACCCAACCTGATCCAACCCAGTCGGATAGGGTTGTCAACCTGATCCGCAACGGGTAGGGTAAGGTGTAGGTAGGGTAGGGTGTCGATTGAGTCTCAATCCTACCGGACCAACCCGCATATATATATATATATATATATATATATATATATTAAACTATGTTTCAAGTATATGTTGAACCAAAGACCTCTCACTAAATGTAAAAGATCCTTAGCCACTAAGAGAAGATTATTAATTGATAATTTAATACGTTTTCTTTTTACATAAAAGTCAGTTCTATTTTAAATTATAATCAAGTTATATAATAATGTTACATCTTTTTGGTAACTCACGGGTACGGTTGGGTACCCACGGGTTAAGAACAGGTAGGGTTAGGGTTGGGATATTCTCAACCGTTGAATAAAATAGGGTTGAATTTATATAAAAATCTCAACTCGTGGAGTGGGGTTAGGGTTGGATCTAAACCCTACTCTATCCATTGCCACCCCTAGTAGTGAGGTTCAATGGTTCATGTTAAAACACAAAATAAAAATATTACAATAGTTGTCATAATGAAAGTCCAAACCTAAAAAGAGAAAGTTCCAAAGCCACACTATTAAAATTTAACAAAGCAGTGAAGCACTATTTTAACAAATGCTCCATTTTTTGTAGTGCCCCTCACATCGCACTCCTCCATCACGCTATAGCGGTGACATTTCCCCTCACGTCGTTGTCCTCCATTGCGCCGCGGGCAAGGTTCTGAAAATCGGACCAGACTAGCCGGTTCGACCGGGTTAACCAAAAATCAGTCACCTGGCCAGTCTTGTCGATCCCAGAACCGTATGTAAAAAATTGGTAAAAAAATCAGTGGTTAATCGGTAAACCGACCAAATCGGTCAGATTTTTAAAAGTTTCGGTTTTTTAATATCCCACAAAACGACGTCGTTTTGATGCCGAAAAAAAAAGAAAGAAAAGAAAACATATTACCTACATAGCTGACCCAACCCATCCCTCGAAGAGCCACTCACCACGCCTCCCTCAACTCTAATTTCCTCTTCCAATCTTCCTCTAACGGGCAGAAAAAACTCCCCCATCCTTACCACAATCGATGCCAGTAGTGACCACCAGCAGTTGTCATCGTCGCAGATCGAAGCTGCTGTAAGTGGCGTCGTCGTCTGATAGTTTGAACTCTGAAGCTTTTGTCGTCGGCGTCGTCTGGTTGTCGGAAACATGCTTTGAAGATTCTGTCATCGTCGTCGTCGAGCATCTGTTCTGCCGACATAAACTTTAAGCCTTCTCTGCTTCCTACGCAGTGAGTTCTTGTGTTTTTCAATTAATTTTTTTATTGTTAATTAATTATATGAATTGTTGTTGTTCTTTACTCCACTGATTTGATTTCAGTTAATTTCTTTATTTTGTTAATTATATGAATTGATGCAGAGTTCTTCTACTTTTTAGTTTTTTTATTTTGTTAATTATATGAATTAATAATTCTATAATTCAAATTTTTGCTTAATATAATTTAGGGCAAAGCTCGTAGAGTAGCGGACAAAGGAACTCGCAACTTGAAGCTCTAGGAGAGGAAGGGAACGCACCGTCAGAGAGGTTAAAAAAGGGTTAGGGCAAAAAAGGTTGGGTTTTTTATTAAAAAAATGAAAATAAGATGGAATAGAGAAAGGGATGAGGGCAACCTACCTGGATGATAGAGGAGAGACATAACTCTGGCGACAGAGGGAGCGGAAGCGGCAGCTCTTTCAACGGTGGCAGTGGAGACAAGAAGAGCAACTCCATTTGAAGCAATGAAACACGATACAGGGACTTGACGCAGACTTTGGAGGAGAATAAAGGTGGCTAGTGCTAGCGGAGGGTGGCCGATGGGGCTGCCGGAGGTAGTTGCAAGGGAGAGAGAAGAGAGAGGAAAATGGTGGAGAGATAAGAGTGTTCTCGAAAGTGAGGGGAGAGGACCACGCATTTTGAATTTAGATAAAGTTTACCGTCAGATTTACCTTCGTATTTATAAGGCATTGCATATGACCAAAATGCAGAATTCTATTAATTGTGCTTTACCGGCGGATTCGGTAATTCTGATGGTAATGCTCGCACCATTTTTTTTCATTCCCTCCAAATATTTTCGGCGGATTTATCATTGGAAAATTTAATCCGACGGTAACTTTTTTTTTCGACGAATTTATTGCCATAGCCGCCGGTAAATCCGCTGCTAACGTCCGATGCTAAATCTAACAATAAATCTGATGATATTCAACATTTTTCTTGTAGTTTTCGTGGGTTTTTCCAAGTGGGTTTTCTTGGAGGGGGTTTTAACGAGGCATTCATACATGAATAATGTCACGACCCACATTTTTTGAAAATATAAATATAAATAAATTATAATTTATTTTATAAATTGGAATTTCTTATTTTAGAAATTATTTTATTATGAGTAATTAAATTAATTTTATAACTATTTGAATTCAATCAAATTCATATTCTTATATAATTTTTTTTATGATGAAATATTTTACATAATTAAAACTATAATTCTAGTAATTTATAAGTAATAAAAATTATATGTATATTTTAATTTGAGTAATTGATATTTTTAATTTAAAAGTAGAGTTTAGTTAAATAATATTATTATTGAGTTCATTATCCGCCGATATGAGTAAATGTCGGTACTCTTCGGTGAATTTAGCTTTGCTAAAGATGCACCATATATCTTTTATCGTTATGTTGCTAATGTCATTTATGTTAGTAACTCATATATATTTTTACTTGTGTTTTAATATATCCAGCTTTTATAATTATCCGTTAAGATATTTATAATTTGAATCGCTGACTCAGTAGTTTAAGAATATAACACGTGTCTCCTAATGTGATACATGCTCTTATAACACATAATCAAATTTAATCTCATCCTTCCCTTCATTTTGACTGAAGCCTAGAAAGGAAAAGAGAGAGAGCATGAGAAACTCCATGGAAGCCACGAACCTTCGGCGCTCGATTTATTGTGATCCGTAACTCTAATAAAAAATATAATCAGATAAAAGTGTTCGTATCTTCTTCCTCTACATGTTGGCATCACTTTTGTTTGGTTGAAGTTGATAGTGACGTAGCTCTCCTTCCCCTTGAGTTCGGCCAATTGGAATTCTAGGAGGCACAAATAATTTTTGACGTTTTCTTTTTCAACAGCTCAGTCAAAAAACTTCTCCGGAATTTTTGTTGTTTTAATTTCGTACGGAGGTAAGGGTTGGTTTTAAAATTAAAATATTTTGGATTTTGAATGTCTGATAAATTTAGTAGATTAATACAAATAGATGAATGTTTGAGATATAAATGATTTTCTGTTGTGATTGAAAGGTTATATTTGTTGGTGATTGGTTGTTTTCTGAGTTTTTGGTAAAATTGATGGAATACGTTAATTTTGCATTTTAAATTGAAAATAAAAATGATTGATTTTGAATGACGAATTTGAAAACGTTGACTTGAATTGTTGGTTTCGTTGAGTTGAGGTTGAAAAGAGGGGACCCGTGATGCGTGGCAAACTCCAGTTTTTAGGAGAGGTGCTGCCAAAATTTTTTTAAGAATTTGAAGAAGTTTTGCTTGAGAGTTATGTATTTTGGGGTTTTGTTTTTTAAACGGAATTAAAAATGGATTTTGAAATTGATTTGAGACTTGTTTTGGTGAAAAGGAGTTTAATAAAAGAGAAATGGATTTGAATTATTTTTAAAGAGAGATTTTGATATTGGGAAAGACTTGGGCAGTATGCAAAGGTTGTGGCTTAGTCTCACTTGCTCTGGGTCAAATTTTTAAAAGATTGTGGTTTTGAATTTGAGCTATGACCTGGCAAGGATCGTGGTGGTGTACCACTTGTCGAATGTCGCGATGGACATGGGGATAGTGGTTGTTTACCGCCTACGGATTGTGAATGTGTTTGTGGGGATTGTGGTTATTTACCGCCCACGGGTGTGCTGTTTTCCAATTGAAAACGTCTATGGGGATCGAGGTGATTTACTGCTCACCAGGTGAGGATTGTGGTACTGTACCGCTCATCAATTTTCAAGAGGACGATGTCCGAGTTAGCTATCGGACATATCGGGTTGGCTATATAACCGATAGATGAGACTCATCAGCCATAGGACATACATACATCATACTTGTTTGTGCATACTTCTCTGTGATATGTGTTTTTATGATTGTGTGTGTGTGTGTGCTTCTTGACGTGTGATTTTCTCTGTATTTCTAGTTTGTTAAGGTTGTTTGTATCACGAGGTTTGTTGCTATTGGCCATCTGTTGAAGATTGTAAGTATTCTATTGTGGAATTCCTGTGTAGCAAATAATAAAATGAACATAACTATACACCACGTCACTACTAAGAACTCCCCAGTTCTTACCCGCTATTTTCACCCTTTTCAGCTACAGGTGCGAAGGTTTAGTGCAGAGCTACAGGAGCATAGAAGATTATGTTCATGAGTTGAGTTGTTAGAATTTATTTTTCCCTCATCGTTTATTATTTTGGTTTTTAGAGGGGTAGGACTTATATTTGAGGATCTTTGAATAAGTCCATGTATATAATGCTAAGTGAATATATATACTTTTTTATGATTAAGTGATTTAAAATAAATTTTTCTCTCGTTTTCTTAATTAAATTTCGGTTCGTATTCGTGAAGGCTCAATATTAAATAAAGATAGTATATAATAAAAAGGTTTAGAGGTAAGTAACTCCTAAGCTTTTGGTACGATCACGAGGGGCTAAAAGTTAGGGTGTTTCAAATAAGAAGTGTTCGTCCGACATGTTATATCAGGCGTAACACATCCTCTCTTCTGGGTCCGGGGCCTCTAGCACATAATGCTTCTCGTCCTCTTGGCTACTACATATCCTATGTTTAAGTTGGAACTGCTCTAACATCTCCCTATCTACTACAGACACGGCAGCCAAGATCGTGTTGTTTACCCAGTCTAAGTCGGTGGGGATGTTAGAAGGCATGATTTGTACTACAGACTAAGACATAAAAGTATACTTACAAAAAAAAAAGTAACCAAGTTACTACACACAAACAAGTCGGCTGTATTATCTGCAAAAGTCTAAAAGGACAAAAAGTATAAATGTTAGACACAAATTGGGCAATACCACAGTGTAACTATACACAACTCATCATTATCAACTAACAATATATGCATGGTCACAAGGGGTATGATTCTCAAATGGCGCCATTCTCAAAATCAACAAACGACACCATTTGAGGGCAATATACACCAGAAGAGACCACGGTTCACAACACAAAGAAATACACAGCATTTTATACAAAACAAGGATGTCAAGGTCCCATCAAGAATCAGTCACCTTTATAGTATTTTTTCAAGAAAAAAATTTGAAGCCCTACGAACACAATACAGAAGCTATGCAACTCCAAGAAATTACATTCAACAAAATCTTACAAAGATTCAAAAGTTTAAAGGATCTACCTTTACACTGTATACCAATAAAAAATGGAAAGCATGCAAGCAGAAGAAAGAAGTTATGAAAAAATAACCTTTCAATGATGAGGAAAATAGAGCAACAAAATCTAGAAAATAGCAAAGGCAAGAACAACTACCAGAAATGAGAAGTAAGGGTTAATAAATATCTTGGGAAGGAATACAATTTTTTTTAGAGAAGAAACAAAGTTTTTCGAAGAAGAAGAAGCGAAAAAGGAAAAGAGAATGTATTACGTTTATATAGTGATAGGGGTAAAAAAGTAAAAGTCATTCCATTTTAAATTATGGCACACGTTTTTCGAAAAATCCGTTCTAGCAGCTATAAAATAAAACTTCACAAAACGTTACAACTGCTCAAAAGCACGTTAAGTACCCGACCTTTATAGATGCCAAGCATGTCAGATTAACCGACTTGATAAAATCGGGAAGTTAGCGCGAATGAACTTTTTGAACGACCTTAATTGAACTCCACGACCGACTTAATCAAATGCTTGAGCCCGACTTATAAAAACTCAATCTCAAGAAGTAGCACTATTCATACCCTGACCCACTAAAAGAGCCAGGGTCGAAATGATTAAAAGCCCAATCGACACTACAAAACCAGAGTGGTGATCTATACTATGGCCTACCGACCTCAGACACGGTGACATAGGCCTAGCCCTACTTATTTAAATAAGTAACCAACTCCTACAATCTCTCCTAATAATCTAGAAAGGAGATCTCAATAACCTTCCTAATAAAAGGGAACAATTATCCACCATTAAAAGTGGAATCACTTCAAAAAGTGGTTATTGGCTCACCACCTATAACTATAAATACCCCGACATCCTCAGGTATTTTTCGAACACCAATCTACTAAAATCTACCTAAAATCTTTGCTAACTTAAATATTAGAGTCCCTTGCAGATATCACCCACCGTCTTTGCTTACAAAGAGCTCAGACAACTTCACCTCGCTGGAGAAAACGTCAGACTCATCCTCATAGGAGTCTGAACCTCACATTTATACTCAAATCACTTTAGTTCCAGGTAACCTCCAGAACAACATCTAATATAGTTGTATAATTTATAAGCTAATCGTAAGCAAAATTAATTATCAATTTAATATAATATAATTAATCAACTAATTAATTATATCTTAAATAGTTAGTTGGTAATTAGTGAATTATTTAAACAGATAGTTTAGTTATTGAGAGTTTCTTATTCATTAGATAATATCTTGGAAACGGATTTTAGATTTTATACAGATATCTCATACACAAAGTCTTATGCTTTTTGAACCTTGATCTAATAGTAATCATTCTCTTACTTTGAGAAAATTTGAGGCAAAAATACCTAAAATTCATGTGTGTAATCTAAACCAAAATTTAGCCTGAGAAAGAATGATAAAAGAATATCTAAATATCTTAGATAAGTGAATTTGAATCGAAGGAGTTTGAGAAGGATATTCAAAACACTATTTTGTAACACTATTTGATATAATGAAAATCTCAACTATTATTAAGGTTTGGATGTAGATAAATTTTGGCCAAATCATCATATATATTGTTGTATGACTGGTTTTATACTTTTATCCATTACTTTTTTTTTTATCCATTTTAACACATCAGGAAACGTTTTGTTCGAATATGAAGTTAAGAATGTTTATTTTTCACTTATCATAAGTTCAAAGACTGATTTTAGAAATCGTTTCTAAACACGAATCACCACCCTTTCTCGTGCATTTTCTAGCTATTTCATGAGATTGTAGTGTCCATGCATTGACAATGACTACACAGGCCAATTTTTTTTTTGGCCACCAAGACAAAGTCATTTTACCCTTGGAAAAGGTGTAAGGACCACTATAGTACCCAAAGGTCAATTTTGAGAACGACAATAGTGCAATTAAAACTTAAGAGACTAAATCGATACACATTGTGAATCTCAAACTTCTATAGAAATTTGGTCAACACTATCGCATTAATCCACATCCAGGGTAAGACGCTACGAAACATTTTTCAACAGTACCTAGCATGAAAACGCACCTCGATTGAAAATAGAATAGTATTGTTCCAACATGTGTATTTTGCAGCAGTGAAATATTTCAAGATTCATCTGCTGAAACAAGGAAATCAACTAGTGGGTCCAGTCCACAAAACAACTATCAGTCCACAAAATCAAGTGAGCTAATTTTGCTATCATGCAAGCAAATTGTAAAATACATAAATTCTAGAGAACAAGAATATGGGGCATTACATAAGCAAGTTAACCAATCAGTTGGATTCGACTACAGTACTACACTATTTATCAGCTTAGAAATTTGATTGGTCTTGCCTTCTCTGCTTTTAATTACAACCCAGGAAGCCACATAAGAACCTGATATCTCCAGCCACATGGCAGTTATTTCTCTCTTCAGTTTATCGGAAACCAACTAAAAATATAGATTTCCAAGATTCGTCTAGGATAAAATGGTGACAGAAAATAAGGGAAAGTAGATCCTAAAAACAGAATTTTAGGAGTTTTCAGCTTCAGGAGTTTCCTGTTTTCCATCATCTCCATCATTGTTGGCAACAACTGACTTTTCTTGGTGCAGGATGCGTCCAGTTAAAGCATCCACGGCACGTGTATCACGTGGACCTCCCTTGCGTGCCATCGCCAGCATTGGTGGCGGAGGCAGTAACCCTGCTCGGAACAGAAGACGTTCTACAGGCTCTGATGGTTGAGCTCCAACAGAGAGCCAATACCTATAGAAATAAAGGGGAATCAATGCTATGAGAAATAACAAAGTTATGACCTCTTCAGCTGGCTTTTTTACCTATCTGCCACTGTTTGAAAAAACGGGGGCAATTTGGTAAATAGTTTGTAAAACAGTGGCAGATAGATAAAAAAGCCACTTCAGCTTCATAAAGATGTAAGTAATGATTAAAAATCATCAAACTAGAACAATTTCATCGAACTCGAAGATAACCAACTTATGTTATTCCATTCTAATCTAGTATGACAGAAACCCCTGTATTTAAGTTTTTATAGATTAGGATTTAGTCATTTAGATTTTACAAGCTTTCTAATCCCTCTGTATTGCTTTAATTTTATTGCACTTGATTTCACAGATCACTGGATTTGGATTTAGTAATTCGATAATTTGATATTGTTGATTTAGTAATTTGAGTATTTGTCATGGAGGATGAAGATGTTGGAGAATTTCAGTTATAGTTTTTCAGAATATTTAATTGTTGTTTTGTTGTATTTGAATGTGTAATGTAAGGTACTAATTAAAATTTGTTTTACTATTTTAGTTTATTCTGTGTTTTGATATTGAAATTGTTAATTTTAAATGACTAGATTTGATTAAATATACGTATTTTTTTTAAAAAATCCATAACAGGTAAACTCGTACGAGTCTATGAGTTAACTCGCGAGTCGAGTTTAGATAAGCTCCACGAGTTTATCTAGACTCGCGAGTTTGACAACCTTGTAACAGACTTCTCTACAAAGGCCTTCCATGTCAAAATAAAACATGCAAAATAATTTCCAAAACATCAAAAAATAAATAAAATGAAAGATTCTATTATATAATGACATAAGGGAGAAAGTTGTAGTTAACATGCGCCAATTATTGAAAAAATGGCAAAATATTGCCTTCGGTGGTTGGAAAAGGCAAGGAGCACCCACTACCCAGTCAAGAGGGTGGTCTGATAGTTCTGGATAGAGGGAGATAAATGATGCAATGATATCATTGGATTCATGTATCGACCTCACATAGTAGAATAAAGCTCTGTTGTTGTTATTGTTGTTAACAGCAAGAACTCTTTTAACTGAATATTAAAGTTCGAGGAAAGTACAGAAAGGAATATGAACAACTGTTGCCTCGTTGGTATGATTTTTCTTGTGGGGTTGGGGTGAATAAAATCACAACCAAGTATCATTTAGTAGCTCAAATATGTTGCAATCAAACTAAGACTTCATATATAGCACTAAATTATGACAAATATCCCAACCATCATTCAACAAAACTTACTAAATTAAAATAAAAGAGTGATTACCAAAAAACATTACTACTTACTTGACCCTCTCAAAATTGAGACCCATTCTTTTCTCATTATCTTGGCCTGCAGACAAGCAACAGAGGTTTTTCTATTAAAAAAATTGAAAAGATTAAGAGCACAAGCATAACTGCCTCTCCCTATATATCCTTTTCCTAGTTGCCAATTCAATAGATATCACAGCAACCACTTTCAATCATTCAAAAGAAAAATCAATGAAAAAAAATAACAGCATTACCATCTCAGCATCAGGGATTAAGAAAACGAAATTGAGAATGAGGGAAAAAGGTTATACCTGGCAAAGGATTATAGTATCCCAGAACTTCAAGGTGCTTGCCATCTCTAGGGGATCTGCTATCAGCAGCCATGACACGATAGAATGGCTTGTTCTTGCACCCGAACCGTGATAACCGAATCCTCACGACCATTTTCTGAACTTCCCTACCAATTGCCTACTGCGGACACCAATTTGCAACACTCAAGGTTGATGAAGACTTGATTTTCATTGAAAAATGCATGTTTGCAATACAAACTCAAAGTTAAGCACTGAACCAATAAACTATCAAACCCAGGGGAGGGGGGAGGTGGTTCACTTAAAAAAGGCAGCCAAGGTTTCCAAACTTGCAACTCGCAAGTTAAACTCAATAAACTCAACCAGTAACATTGCAACAATAAACAAAATATTAATAAACCCTGAAATGTCAGACCAGCAGCAGCAGCAGCACATATTCAAAGACAAAATTCAATAACATATTCAGAATCATGTATACTCTAACACCTTTATAGACAAATTCAGCAATACACATTGTCACATTCTAAATAATTAGTCAAAATAAGAATAATTTTAAACTAATATATCAAACAATCAATAATTCAATGTCAAGTTCCAATATCAGAACAACTATGCAACACATATATCAAACTAACAATTAGCATTATAAAAAGAGAAATGCTAAAGGACAAGTAGAATTTATTGTTTTTGGCCAGCAGTAAGCAAGCAATGTTTAAAAATGTGGACTAAAAGTATGTTGTTAGATTGCTAGCCTAAAGAAATTGGACTGATGGCTAAAAGTACTAGCCAAAAACAACTTTTCTCTTATAAAAAACATAAAATTTAAGGGAATAGAGATTCAGAACAATGTACGGGACAGTCAAGAGCAGAGGCAGAGCAGGAGAGGGTGACAGGTGACGGGATCGGAGAGCAGAGCCAAAAGCCCGGAATGGCGAGAGAGCAGGGCGGAGAAGGTACGGTGGCAGAAAATCAGAGTCGTGGCAAATGACCTCCTTCCCTGGAGAAGGTGGCGGTGGTGGTGCGAGGTTAAGGCAGAAGTAACAAAGGGGAGGCAAAGGGATGTACATGTGCTGGGTGAAACCAAGTTTCTCCTAGACCCGGCCCTAAATATGTTCCGGGACTATTTTGTAGAACCTAACTGGCCTTAGACCCAATGAAACCTCAACATTTTCCGATCAAATCAGCCATATAATCAGAACAATATAGTCAGAACAAATCAACCATATAATCAGAGAACAATAAAGCATTAACATATAAACATAATCAGAACAAATCAAGAACGATTCAGTCATTAAGAATCAGAACAAATCAAGCATTAAAAAATTAGAAAAGAATAAATCAGAGCAAACCAAGAAAGTGGTGGGTTACCTGTAATGAGCGAGACGTCAGCTTGGGGAAAGAGGTGAAGAGTGGCTGGTGGTGGTGACTGAGCAGAGAAGCCGGCAGTGAAGATCACACTGGTGGCGAGTGTGCATCGAAGACGGCAGTGAGCTGGCAGGGGCGGTTGAGCAGCCGGCAGTGAGAACAGAGAGGGGTCCAGACTAGAGACACCAGTAGAGGGGCCGGCGCAGGAGCTCGACGGATGAGGCGGGGTTGAGATTGGGGTGAGTCGCACTAGGGCACGAAGAAGAGAAGAGTGAACTCGGTACTCACTCACTCAAGTCTGAGGAGAGTTACCTGGGCCAGGTATCATTTTTGCATACACACTCTCACACTGGGCCAGGCCGAGTCCGTTGAACCGAGTTCTGTTCCTTATCCAGTTGAACTTTTACTTTAATATTTTATTTTGACAAAATAATTTCAGAAATAATAAAAAATAATATTTTGATTTTTAATAATTTTTTTAATTTTATATATATACTTTTATATTTGATAAATTATTTAAAATTTGAATTCAAAATATTGAGAAAAAAATTGATTTTTAGGTTTTTTTTATATTTTTTGTCATTCACTTGAAGAAAAGTTGTGGTTTAAGTATATTTACAAAAAAAAAAAAAAAAAACTACATCAAAATTTTATTTTGAAGTATTTTTTTAGAGAATATCTCTTTATATTTAGCATATTTTATCAAATAGAACTAATTTTGGAATCAACATGTTATTTCCTTCTTTTAGGTTATATTTTGAAAAACAAATTAAAAGTTAAAATATTTTACCGTTTACACCCTTAAAAAAAAAAACCAAAAGAAAAACTTGACCAAAACAATATATTGTTTTGCTCGAAATACTGAAATTCAATTAACTCTTAAACTAGTGAATAGACTCATGAGTTTCTCCAAGTCTATTTAAAAAACCGAATTTGCACTTAAGTGAGCTTGGGTGATTGGATCTTCTAGAAACTTGGGTGATTATTAAATTGATTTTTCGGTAACTCATCAAAGTGAGTTTTAATGACTGGTTGGTTTTATTATTTTAAGTACAATTCGTGAAAATTTTTATTAGATTTTTATATTTTTTTAATTAAGTTTTTGTATTAATTTTTTTTAATTAGATTTTTTTTTGTAGTAATTAGTTTAATTTTATAGGGATCCAATTAAAAAAATTAGTACAGATACTCAAATAAAAACAAAAAAAAATATAGAAACTCAACTAAAAAAAATTGATGCAAAGACTCAATTAAAAAAATACAAAAATTTAATTAAAAATTTTTTAAAATTAATAAAATAATTAAATTAATTAAAGAAAGATTGAACATAACACTTCAACAACAACAGTACAATTCATAAATATTGTTGTACTTTTATTTTAAATAAACCTTATTTTGTACAGAATTTTAAAGCGTTAAGTTTTGTTTTTTAAACAAGAATTATTATAGAATTGATGTAAAAATAATAAATTTGAATACAGATAAATGAAATTTAAATGATAAATACACTTCAAAGTAGCTTTGTTTTTAGAACTAAAATTGAGATAGGAGGATTGAGATTTAATATTATGTTTAATGGTTACTGATTACAGGTTGAAACTAAAATGTTAATTTCAAAATACAAAATTTTGGTCTTTTCAATACCTCCAAAAAATAAGAATATATGAAAATGGAATTTTAAAAATGGGGACTAAAATTTTAATAAATTTTTTTTTCAAAAATATTCTAATTTAACTTTTTTTAATTTTAAATTTATCTCCTCAATCTTCATATTTATCTTAAACTAAACATAATATTGAGACATATTTCACTTTAGTATATTTTACACCAAATATAATATAAAATTTTAATTTAATCTTTTTTTAGTCTCAATCTTTTTTTTAAACGAATCTAAGAGACTAAATGCATATCTTGTCCCGTTTTTGCTCCTCTTTTAGTGGTGAACATGGATCGCGGGTACTCGATCATCTGTCCAAATTCAAACCGAACCAATTAAATTGGTTTATGAATCAACGGGTAATCAGGTCCAATCTGAACCAAATCAATGATTCTCTCAAATAATTGGTTCGGGTAACGATTATGGGGGTGCAGAACCCGAACCAACCCGTAAATCCGACCATGTATTAATTAAATAAAAAATAAAAATTTAATATATATATATATATATATATATATATGCCTTTTAATATGTTTAGATTTTAATATCTTTAGTGTTTAATATATTTGAATTTTAATGTGTTTAGTTTTTAATGTATTTAGTATTTAATATATTTGAATTATTTTTATTAATGTTACATGTTTATTGTATTTACAAAATTTTTAAGATAATTTTTTTTATAAATTTCTATTTTATCGAATATCCAATTACCCGAACCGAACTAATCCCATTTTAATCGGTTTGGTTTGATTCAAGTACACAAAAAAAATGTAAATTTAAACTAAACTGAACTAATTACAATTTAATTGATTCAGTTCTAATTTTACCTTAAACTCAAATCAACCCAACCCGTATTCACCCCTACTTCTTTTGGCATTTTCTACTATTTTTCTACTATGCACATTTTTTTTCTTACTATTTTGCTGCAGTTTTCTTCTAACTTTTTTTAACCCTTACATGCTTAAATTTAAATGCTTTAGTCATTTGTTCTTTGTTTTCTCCCTTAAATTTAAAGTTATTTCATGGGCTATAAAGATTTGTAAACTTATGGTTGGTGTAGGAAAGTAAAATGAATGATGTTATGTAATTAAATAAGTTAGTTTGTAAGATATACTTTATATAGAACCTATATGTCGGCAAGGTTTGCTTACATAATCACACTTTGTATCTTTATTGTCTTGTTCCTTTTCTTGCAATCTTACAAGAAAATCACATGATAGGAACTAAGTTATTATGCATTTTTTATCCTTTAACTTTATTATCTATTTGTATTAACTTATAATTAAAGTTGATATATATTCTTCTTTTGTCAATTTATATAAGTGAGTTTTAGTCTAAATCTCTCTAAAAAAATTAACAAAAGATATAAAAATTTAAAAATTAAGTTTTAAAATTGATTTTTTATACTTAACAACTTTTTGTCTTTTTGCAACATTTGCGTACACGAAAGTACACGTGGCATAGGCACTGAATTCTGTCCAACGATCTTACATACACGGAAGGAGGTATGTGTAACATTCTAATATACAAATCCTTATACTCGAGTCATAAGTCAATGATATTACGGTGGTACGAATCTCAGGTGGACCTTTTTAATATATAGATATAGGTAATTTCAAAAGGAGTATTAATCGAGAAGCCTGAAAAGAGTAGAAATAAAATCGCGAAGACGTATCACTCACGTCTCAACAACAAAAAGATAAACTGTGAAGCCGAACGCGATATACGGACAAGACATAAAGGAGATTAAGAGATAGATAACAGATAGATATGTATAGCATAAATAAATAGCCACTAGTCGCGACCCGCGAAGTTTAGGCCGGCTAGGGTACAGTATGAAAGTAGTTGACAACAGTATATCCTAATCTCCCCCAAAGAAAACATGAGAGCCTCTATAGGCAAGTTTAAAAGAATACAATACATAATATAATCTTTTCGAAACAAAGGTGGAGAGATTCTAAGCAAAACACAAAGTAGAGAAAATAAAGATCTTCGCCGTCTCTCAGACGACCCACAACTCACTGCTGAGCACCTGGACCTGTATCTGAAAAACAAGAGATATATACGGAATGAGAACCCCGGGCCCATAGGTTCCCAGTACGGTAAAAGTGCCAAATAAATACAATGCACTGCAATAAAAACTCATTAAGCATCCTAAACTCCTTTTCACCAAGTATCCAGCCTAGATTTTCGCTAATCCATAAATAGGCAACTGTCGTAAGGGGATACTAAATCTAGTTCATATCTCATATGATTCCCAACTCGCTGACTCATCCACAAATCAGATTCAGAATCATAAACAAAACCATCATCAGTCGTGCTGTCTCAGCAATTCTATATCAATACATCATACCCTCACCTGGAGCTAGTGAAACAACATCACTGCGTCTACCCAGGGAGCTCAAATCATCTCAACCAATGATCATCATCATCATGCAATCGCATCATCAATTCATCTCATCAAGAACAGCCCTCAACCTCTACTGACACCAACATGAGGGGCCTCTCAATTGTACAAACACAAGCAATACAGGTAAGTAATACACAATTAAGGTACAAGTAGAACAAGTAGCACATAATCAGGTAACATAGCACATATAATATAGAAATCCAAAATAAATAGGCAAACCCAAACAATTCAAACATATGCAAATGATGAATGCCTGCCCTATGACTAATGATATCATCTGTCGGTTATCAAGCCAACCCGACGTGTCCGGTAGCTAACCCGGGCACAGTCTCTCTGTTGCGTATTAATATCATTAGATGGAATATGTGCCCTGTCACCATTAGAGGGTATCTGCACCCTGTCGCCATTAGAGGGTATCGGTGCCCTGTCACCCTTACAACTAGAGAAAAAACACAAGCATGCTTACATTCAACATTTTCCATCATTATTCATTTATCATATTCGTTCATTTATCATATATGCCTTTATACTCAGCCATAATCCATAATGGCTTTGCCATAACTCGGCAATAACTCAGCCATCCGGCTCACAGTTCAATCAAGAACTAGCCAATTTATCAACATGGCTCCGCCGTATCCGGCAATAACTCAGTCATCCGACTCATGGTTCAATCAAGAACCAGCCATTTATCAATAAATATAGCCCTTCGGCTCATGGCATACACGGTACTTCCACCGTCATCCTTTATATCTTATATAATCATCTTTGATTATCATTGATCATAACTTTTCCCCTTGCTTTATTCGTAAGTTACCACATCCCCTAGCTCCTTTCTCATTGCTAGGCATATCATAATGATTTAATATATAAGGGATGAGATCGGAGGCTTAGAAGTATGAGATTTAGCTTTCAAAACTCACAAATCAACTTTGGGATGAAAACAGGACCACGCGCACGCGTACTTCACGCGCACGCGTGGATGGCCACAAAGCTCATCGACACGTATGCGTCATACACGCGGACGCGCGAATTGAAACACAGCCAGACGACGGTATTTGCGCCCCAGGCACAAAACTGGCACAACTTTCGGGAAAATGGCTGGGCATTGGGTGCAGCGCATCGACGCACACGCGCACACCACGCGCACGCGTGGATGGTGCCTTCTTGAAGAACAACGCGTACGCGCCAAGTGTGCCTACGCGTGGAGGGTCATTCTGCTAAAAATTTTCTAAGTTAAAAGCTGCAGAATTTACAGATTCAACCCCCAATCTTCCGACGGACATAACTTTCTCATTTTAAATCGTTTTTCGCTCGTTCTTCAAACGGCATGGACATCCTGGATCCAATTTCACTTCTAAACAAGTTTAGCACAAAATAGAAATCCACAGTCCAAGTTATGTCCCGTCAAAGTATGCCCAAAAACCATGTTTTCACTCAAAACCACAAAGTGCCATTTTCAAAATAAGTCATTTCCAACTCTTTTCAAAATCAACCAAATCATGCCAATTTCATCCCTTTTTCTTTTAAATCAATCAAAGTATATCAAAATCGATATTAAGCCTCCTCAACTCATACACTAACACATTACCACAATTTACAAAACCACCATATAACCATTTTTACCCATTTCAAATAAATGGCTAAATTACAAACACATTAACATGTCATACATCCTTCCTCATCCCAATTTCCAACAATACTATTTCCAATCAATCATCATTATATATAATCAATATCATACTCACTATCACATGGTTTCACCCACAAATCAACCTTAATCATTTCTCAAGCATATATCACAACATACATATCTCTCATGCATCATCATACCATCAAGGCATCAATAATCATGATCATATATATGACCACATAACATACCTCAACCAAAACCAAACATATCTCATCTATACAATTTCACCCAAAATTACCGAATTCTACACTTCAACTCCTCAAACCTTATTATTCAATAACTAACCCAATCATTCATATATTCATTATCTAAAATTCATCCAATCACTTGTGTCATCATACAATGCACACATCAACTTACCTTCCTTACCTCTTTTCGACCTCCGGCCCAAGATTCACGGCCTCCGGCCCAAATTCAGAATTTAAATGCATAAACGACAAATCAATACTCATTACCCAATACATCAAATTTTCAATACACCAAGCATACAAGGCCACACAATTCTCAACCCAATCATTAATTCACATTACATACCAACTATGCATATTAGCACCAACCATTTACACAATCCAAACTTAATCCTATGGACATCTAGCTTAGGAATTCTCATCACACCACATGGTACTTAAATGAAACTTAAATCGTACCTCTTGTAGCCAAACCAATTGAGCCTCTTCTATGGAAGTCTCTACCAACCCTTAGCTTCAAGCCACACCAAAGCTCCACAAACAACACCAACCTCCCAATTGTGCATCAAAATCACCAAATACACTAACATAACCAATATCACATACATACATCAACCTAGGACTCATAAAAATGACAATTCACAAGGGTTGGAGGGTTTTTTACCTTAACCCATTGAAGTTTATGATGAATATCACCCATGGCTCATACTAGAGCACTCCTAAATAACCAAAATCACAAGGTTTCCTCAAAACCCAAACCAAATTCGAATTTGAAGAGGAAAATAAAACTGGGTAGAGGACAGTGGATTACTCACCATAAAACTTAGATATAATTGTAGAGAATGAGAAGAGCGATGCGTGGCCGCAAACAGCTCGTCAATCGGAGCTCCGTAGCTCAAGTTATGGTGATTTGAAGATCAAAGAGAGTTAGGATTTCTCTCTTCTCTTCTCTCTTCTCAATTCAGCGTGGAACACAATAATGGAGGGAGGAATGCTGCTGAAAAGGCTTAATAAAGCTATATATATGTTGGGTCTTGGGCCCACTTAGGCCCGGTTCACTTATTTTTGTCTGTTGGCCCAATTTTGGGCCAAAACATTTAAGATTAGCGCTCCAAATCGCACTTTAAATATTTCTACCTCCCCTAATAATAATTCCTCATTTCTTAATCTTATTTACTCATAATTAATTTTCACAACTGCAGTACCAGACAGATCTCAGTCGGTACTGCCGTTCAAAATTCCACTGCGCTGTTACGCAAAAAACTATGTTTTTCGACTCGAAAAAATTCACTGAATCCAAATATCATATTTAAATCATCAAATTCCAATTTTCAAATCTTTCAACCATATTCGCTCCTATTTAACTTATTATTTAATTAATTTCGATTAGACCGAGTATTACAATATGCGTACGTAAAAGTGTCAAAATTATAGACTCGCGTACACGGACGTGGTACACACTACAAGAAATTGCTGTCGTTTTCACCACTCGCGTACACGAACAAGGCTCGTGTACACAACACTCCAATTTTCATCCCATGCGTACGCGAACCACTTGCATGCATATACACAACCCCCAGAAATTGAAAGTATGTTTTTATATCTTTTAACCATTCTTTTGACCTCCTAAACCTTTATAAACTTCGATACGAGTTTAGAGTCGGTGGAATTGATGATGGAAGAGTTAGGAATAAAGTCAAATGAGTTAAGTTAGTAAAATTGAGAGAAATAAACAAGATGTTAAGTGAGAATGATGACGATTATGAGATTGATAATGAGAATGTTGATGATTATGAGATTGATGATGAGAATGATAATGATAATGATTATGAGATTGTTATCTGAACTTGATTCTGATTTTAATACACCTGCCTAGGTAGATGCAATGGCATTGATCCACTTGCTCCGGGTTTGGTTTGAATCTCCTAGGGTAGATGCAGTGGTTAGCCCTCACTTGCTCCCAGTTGAGAATGATTTGAGATTTGTGAAACTATCTGAGTTTTGAATTTTCTTAGGTATATGCAATGGGTCAGTTCCAGTTGCTCCAGGTTGAGATCCGAGATTCTGTTGACCTTGCGTCGTAAATGTGGGCGGACACTTGTACCTTTCTGGATGAGCTCTCTCCATGGATATATATATATATATATATATATATATATATATATATATATATATATATATATATATATATATATATATATATATATATATATTGAATGATTATGATTTTGAGTTTAGGGATGCGCGCTCGCTGGGGCTGTCTAAGGGTTAGCTACCAAGACATGTCGGGTTGGCTAGCTTTACTTGAATCTACTTGTGCTTTAATTTACTTGTCTGCATTGCTTGTATTTCTACAACTGAGAGGTCCCTCATGCTGGTATTAGGACTATACATTAAAAAATTAAAATATGGTTAACCGGTTAAAAAATCATAACTACATTTTAGTTAACCAATTTAACAAAACAATTTTAAAACTATATTCATATTTTTCAAATTTGGTTAACCAAAATCAAATAAAAAAAAACTGATTTTTAACCGATTAACCAAAATCAAATTTTAATTTCAATTATTTAGATTAAAAATTCAATTTTGAAAAAAAAAATTTTAAAAACCATTTTTTTTTGTTTAAAAACCAAATTTTTGGTCAAAATTGGTTTTATTTTTTCAAAAACTAATTTTTTATTCAAAAATTGGTTATTTTTTTAAAATCGGTTTTTATTTTTATAACCGGTTAAAAATCAATTTTTAAATTTTATTACCAATTAATAACTAATTTTATCATATAAAACTAATTTAGTTAACCAAAAAATAGGTTTGGTTTTTGGATTAATCAAACATGTACAGCCCTACGGTTGACTGACGTTGAGGGCTGTACTTGTTGAAATGAAATGATGAGATGATTGAATAACAATGATGAATGGACAAAAGTTCTTACATTTACTGTAATTGACGATTGTATAGAAATTTTTTTTAATAATAAACTTCTCTCATTAAGGACAATATTTGAACTTAAATTACTACTAGTATTATCATTATATATTGTTATAGAATTTTTATTATTTAATGCATACATGGTCACATATTTTTATTTATGAAAAAAATTAAAAATTAAAGTTAAATGATATTAGTACTTTTTGGTTTAACAAAATTAAAATAAAGCACAAAAATAAGGATTAAAACTAAAAAAATAGATGGCTCTAAAAAAGAATAATGTTAAATTTTATGCCATTATATATGAGAACAATAATTTATTTTATTATATTTATTTTTGTACTAAATAACGAAAAAGTTAATATTTATATCCATTTTTATTACTTATTTTAGTTATTGATAGTTGTTTAAATTAGACTTCTATTTATTGAGTCATGTTTTTTCTTAACAAAAAAATAGTTATGAAGTCATTTTTATTTTTTTTTATAAGAGTATATGCATTATATCATGATTTTAATAATTAATATTAATTTTAAAAAATTGAATAAATTTATGTTTATTTTGATTAATGAATTATATGTACTCTTATAATTAAAAAATAGATTTAACTTCTTCTATAATAAGTAATTTTTCAATCATTTAATTTATAAAAAGGTCTCATCTTTTTATTTATCCAAGAAGTTAGAAAGTAAAACCAATATTAATACTTTTTGATTAATAGAACTAAAATAAAACATAAAACTAAACCTTGAATAAAAATAAAAATACAAAATTTTGAATCCTAAAATATAAAATAGTTATGACATAATAAAATGTTGAGTTAAGAAATTAACTAAATTAATTAATGATGACAAACATTATTTTTGAGCAAAATAAATAATTAGTGTTGATTAATTATATCTACTTATTAACTAATTGTTTATTGTTGCAGGCCAAATGTTAATAGCCCAAATAGAATAAAAGGCATTCAGCAAAGAATATTGGGCTGAAAGCAAAATAAAGAGCCCAAGCAAAAGCAAAGGAAGAAACCAAAGAAATTAAATCGGGCCATACATACTAATACCCGATCCAAGCCCAAACTGGTTTCAGAATTGAAATTCCCTCTCTCTTGCTTAACTAAAAGCAACGTTCTTCTTCCTTCTAATCAAGTCTCATCAAGATTTCAGAAAAAGCAAGAAAGAGAAAGAGAAGAAAAGCTTCTTCCATAAGCCATTAACCAAAGAAGAAAGAGAGAGAGAGTTGAAGCTTGTAGCACAGAAGCTAAATCAAGCTTAAGAAAGGTAAACCATATCATCTTGCATGCATCAGATCTTCATCCTTTCTTCCCTACTCTCTGCTCTATCCGAAAATGGCTTTGAAGGGAAAGTTGTTCTCTGCCCTATTCTGCTGTGTATCTACGGTCTTAATCAAAACTTGGGGACCAAGTTGGGGTTCAAGGGTTCAGATTCGGTTGACCCTTGAAAAACAATTTCGGTTACTCCTTTGTGGCTTTCAGTCAAGTTGGAAAAGTCAGAAGGAAAGGTGCTACTTTGATGATTGAGAAGAAAAAGTGAGCTTGTGGGTTGGTGAAGCTCAAGGCTCAAGATGTTGACCTTGGAGGAAGAACCAAGGAACATGCAAGGAGATAAAAAGAAGCTTGTTGTTCATTCTGAATGAAGGAGAGAAAACCAGTGAACCTGAGGTGTTTGTTCTGAGAGAGCACTTTGAAGAAGTTCAACTAACTGGACAGTGTAACCTAATCAAAGGTGCATTCCGCCAGTATGAAGAACTGAATCAGAGGCTTGCTAATCTGATTTTTCGCATAGCACAGAGGCTGTTGATGAAGTCAATCTCCTTCATGTTTTTCTGATTGTAATGTACTTTTCTAAGCTTATCTTTCTGTAATTTCTTGAGAGAAAAGGCATTGTGAGAAATCTTGAGAAAAAGCCATGAGTGGAAAAAGGCTGAGAGATACACTTGAGAGAAAAGCCTAGAGTTATTTTCAGATTTCTTTAGGTTGGTTAAGTGTCTTGTATTTTGAACCTGTTTGGTATCCCTTTCTTAGTTGGGTTAGCACTAAGAGTAAATAGTTAGGTGTTAGCATAGCCAATGTCAAGTTAGGTTAGAACTTGAGTGTGAAATTGGTGTATGTAATACTGTTAACTATAGTGAAATTCTTCCACATTTGTGGAGGAGACTGGATGTAGGTTGCATAGCACAAAGCAACCGAACCAGGATATATGCTGGTGTTAGCTTTTTCTTCTCTGTCATGTTCTGTTTTCCGTTATTCATGAGACAAAAATAAATTGTCTCATAAATTTCTGCTGCTGAGTTCAAACAGAATCAGATTTGTAGCTTTGCTTAAAAAGGGTCAAAACAGTAACTTAAAAGGAAGGCATAGATTCAACCCCCCTTCTCTAAGCCTACCACAACCTTCATAAAATTACTTAAATATAATTTTTGTAAGTTACTCCATGAATGAACGTAAATAAAAAAATATTATATACAAAATAAATCATAATATATTAGTTCAAAAATTATTCTGCGTGAAGTTAAAAAATATATTGTCTTGTTAAATTATTTTATTAATAATAAAAAATTCGTATGAATAATTTACATTCAATAAAAAACTTTTAATGAAGTTGTTGTGAAAAATGTGTGAAAGTTTTTTATTTAACGTAATTGACAGATGTACAAATTTTTTTTAGCCTCTTCATTTGGACCTACAGTAACACCCTCAGCATGATCTCCAAATGCATCATTAAGCAGTCCTTCGATGTCATCGCGTGCACCTTCATCATCCGTGTCATCATCAACCACCATCAGGATTGTCCATTCCCCGTGATTAATCCATGTTCTATATCCTTTAACAAATCCATCGGCTACTAAATGGTCAAATACCACATCTCTTCTATACCACTCAATGTTACAACACCTCTTACAAGGACATTGAATTTGTTGTCCGTCCGGTTCTCCCTCAGAGTATGCAAACTCTAAGAAACTAATAACACCATTGATATACTCTTCGCTACACCTCGGTAGATCCATCCAATCCTTCGGCATATCACAAAACCTAATCGATAATTATTAATTTTTTTTGGAAAAAAATTTATAAGGGGTCGCAAAGTGAAAATAACAAGAGTAGAGGAGGAAGGGTGTTATGAAATATAAGGGGCATGGGCTATGAAACGGACTTCATAGCCTTGTAGTTAGGTTAGGAAATAGTTCCCAATCTTTAGAAGTAATTCTCTAAACATTTTACTAGAAACTCGCTGAAGCAAAACAAATTAAGGAAAACAAAGAATTTATAGTACATAAATAATAAGTTAAATTGCAACTTCATAACTAATAAAGCAATCAAAGTGGAGCTACACATGAATTAATAGCATAATAATAAAGTGAAAAAAAAAGTATGCATTGTACCTTGTCATGACACGATCAATGTTTTGACAAAATTCACTTGGGAGCTTTAACCAAAAACTTCAATCTGTTTGTTACCAAGTAAAATTCTAAGAGATTAGACTATGATATTATTTACTCTTGATTTATTTTTATAAATTCTAAACTGATATAATTAAAATGTAAGGGGAAAAAAATAAAAAAAACTCAATTCAGGTTGGTAACTTATTTGGAAAATAAAAGCAATCTGATAACAACCCAAAATTCAAATCCAAAGCATGAGTAACTGAGTAACTAAAAATAAAAGGAAGCAATCTTGCTTCTCAAAACTCAATTCAGGTCAGTAGAAGTGAGACGATTTAATGGTAAGTCATGAGCTAATCAAATTATTATCCTGGTAACTGGTAAGCCATGAACTTGGCAGCCATTCATGCAAACCACATGGGTCATCCATGCAGCAGCAGCAGACAATGAAATACATTTAGAGAATAGTGAAAGGAATCTGGAAAAGAATAGTGAAAAGAATCTGGAAAAGAATTAAATTGATATAATCAAACAGATTTGGGACCCAGCAGCAACAACAGCAATTAAATCATTTAACAGATAACGGCAATCTAATTAAGTAAAAATACAAAATATTATTGTGTAAAACTATGATATTTACCACTCCAATTTTTTAATTAATTAATATTCTTCTGCTCTGTGATCCACTCCAGCATGTTATATCAATATGATATATATACATAGCTCATGATATTCATAACTAGTGTACCCTTGTTTGGCTATTCCATAATGGGAATGGCTCTTTCAGAAAATAGAGCACCCAAGCAATGCAACTATATATCCAGTTGGCAAAGAATGTTCTTTAATAATAATGAAAAGAGTTGTAATAATAGTAATTTTTAGGGAAACAGTTCTAATTAACTTTATGCAAGCTGATTTTTTCACACAAATTTGAAGGAATCAAGAAATTTTAAGCGGAGAGAATTTTAATGTTTCCTTTTTTCATTCAAATAATTCAGATTCAATTCATTTTCAATTTCATTGGGTTTTGACTTTTTTTATTACTATAATTAAAGAGACCAAAGAAATAAATGCCACCTCTCTTTAATCTAATCCTGTTTAATTACATGCAGTTTCTTGAATCTCAATCAACAAAGATTAAAGTTAAAGTAGACAAACAATAATCATTTGTTATCACAATAATAATGTGGCATGCATCTTAATTAGATAGTACATGGCACAAAATTATACTCATCACTGTACAGAGCCAATCTTTAGGAGATTATTTTTCAAAAGAAAAAAATTCATCTCAATTTGCTATAAAAAGGTGGAAAACTATCAACTACAAAATCAGACAAGTATAAAGAGTGAAAATTGAAGGATCTTGTTTTGATGACATGGACTCTTGCATCGATGACTCCAACTTTCAAGAACAAGGTAATCAATTGTGTTATATTTCATGAAATGTGTGATAAATTACATGGGCAATGGCATAGTGTTGTAGCAACATGTCCTAATTATGTGACACAGGTGCACCATCAACCTCAGCAAAGACAGAACAACAACCACCCTCATACTCCTAATATTATAAATCGTACCCTCAAAACAGTTAAACAGAGCAGGTAGAACAACCCTCAATACTAAACCACCAAGCAACCCCATTTATTAAGATGACCAACCAAAAGACATAGATTCAAGCTAACACTTGTGCATTTTAAGTAATTCAGAAAAAAGCCACACACACACACATATCCTTCAGGAGACCAGAAAATCAGAACCCAGATTTCATAACCATAATAAAAAAACTATTATTATTATTATATTAATATAAGAAAAAGAAATAAATTAATCAAATTGAAATACCCAGTACGGGGTACAGATTAAAATTGGAAAAAGCACCAGAAATATCTTCACTTGAGGTGATTTAAGTGGGGAAAATTAAAAAAATAAAAGTTTACCAGAATGAGCAAGTTGGCAATGATACATATTGATGTCTAAGAGAACTAAAAATTTATATCAATTTCAAAAAAGAGAGACTACAATGACATTTAAGATCAGTGCAGGACTAACTTGAGTGTTATGTATATATCTTTGGATGACATGAGTATTTTTCTCCATTATAGAATCTTTTTTGGGGGGAGGAATTTGAAAAGCTTTTACAATACCTCAACCTCCTTGATAGGACCAGCTTGGTTGCGGTACTGATCTAATAGTGTCTGCACAGCTTTCCCTTCTGGAGAGTTCCTCACATTCCTAGCGACGCGAGCTTGAACTCGAACAAGAGCCTGCATGCACTTTAGAGTAACAGCAGCTTGCTTCCTCGCTAGCCTTCCGCGAAATGTAGCCTGCAGCCTCACCACTGCCCTCAACGCCCTCAAAGCTCGTCTTGCCTGCAACATTCATCACATAATTAAGGTCAAAAACTCAAAATAAACAAGTAAGAAAAATACAAATACAATCACATGGAACACAAGTTTAACATACTGATAAAACTCTCTGAACACAAGGATCAATCTTGCAACTATGAACTACCTCTCTCTGGTCAAATCGAAACCCACCAACATTGTGCTCAAGCATTCCTTAGAAAACTACAAAAAATTGTGGCTTCATGTCTTACAATGGACTAAGCTTCAATAGGTCAAAGTCTTACCATGGTTGAACTCATTCAAAATTAAGATCTAGTTAGTAGTTAGTAATTCTTCTGCAAAAGATCATGCTGTGATCTTAGGAATCCTGATCCTTACCTGACCCAGAATTTTAGTAATTTAACAACAACTAACTATTGCATGTTAAAGATACTAGAATTAGAAGTTGAGAGTTTTTATTAAAGGAAAAAAATTAAATGATATTTCTGGCAAGGATTCAGTATCAATGAATAAGCTAATGAAAAAACCAACCATGAACAAAAGGAGAAATGATACATATTGATATTCCTAGATATTGTAGTATAAAAAAACCTAAAAACAATCGAATTTCAATAAACTAAGTAGGATTTTGTCTCAGATAAGCAGAGATCTAATAACTTCTTAACTATGTTGCATTTCGTATCATAGTTTTTTTGATCTTTCTTTCAACTGTTTAATGTAGTTTGAATGCTTTTAAACTTGATAACACCATTCAGCAGGCGTATATATAAGGAAGTAGGTCACGAAGATAAAAAAAATTTGTAATTTGTAATTTTCCATTAATGATAATAAGTATGACTTAGTGCTAATGCTAATAGCATCACTATCATAGAGGTTTAGTCAACATTAAAATAGAGCATATGGGAATAGAAAGATCTGGCAACAGTTCAAGAAAAATTGATAGACCAACTACAATAATTTAATTTCTAACTTATATCATATTAGTCAGAAAATTCTCTATCACACTAATTTATTCATTGATTCTAAGAAAGGAAAACTATATTCATGAAACACAACAGAATAGTTATAAATTGCTACCTACGATATCCTCAATTAGTTCTTCAACAGAACTCAAAGAAGAGCACCATTAAGGACAGCTTTTCCAGCCATATCCTTCATCTATTTCACCTTCTTGTGCACCGCACTATCTTTGTCCATCAACTGTTTCAGCCCTTTCTCTCTATGCATATACAAGTAGAACCATATACTTTGCTCTCTTGTGACCTCTAATTAAAGAACCATATACTACTTTTAATTTCTATGCAGAAGAACTATTCAATGATTTTTTCTATACAGAAGATACCATTATTCATAGAATTATTCGTGACAGAAATATATTAAGAAATCTCGATTTCCTTGTCTTACCGGAGGCAATTAAGGAAGCAATAAAGAATCATAACCAATTAGTTCCATGTGATGGCAGTGACTGCATTTTATTTTTCTATTACCCAAACAAGTATGGTTTAGAACAACAAGCAACCTCTGCTCAATTCAGATTTCAGTAAACAACAACTGAATCACTTGAACTAAACCGAACTTCAGATTTCACGGATAACAGGCAATTAGTGTACAAAACCCCCAAATTAAAAACCCTAAATCGGAACCCTAAACCTCCAATTTCAGAACCAAATGAAAATCTATACACACCTTCTCGATGATGGTGAGCAGAGAGAACGATGATGCTAGGCGCGCGGCGACCGTCGGCACAGAGACAACAAGAGTGAGATGCAACGGTGAGAGCAGAGACAACTTGGTTGAGTGGCGACGGTGAGCTGGTGGACGAAATTGTGATCACTTGTTATTTGTTTATAAAGGATGTATACTCTTATGGCACTGTTTATTTTCTTCACAACTCCGTTCAACTAACCAGCAAGTGTACTGGGTCGTCCAAGTAATAACCTTACGTGAGTAAGGGTCGAATCCACAGAGATTGTTGGTATGAAGCAAGCTATGGTCATCTTGTAAATCTCAGTTAGAGAGATTAAAGGGGAATTGTGATTATTGGAATAATAAATAAAAAGGAATAATAAAAGGGATAGAAATACTTATGCAGATTCATTGGTAGGAATTTCAGATAAGCGGAATGGAGGTGCTGTAGAGCTCTAGGACGCCTGCTCTCCTATTCCTTCTACCCAATCCTTCTTACTCCTCTCCATGGCAAGCTTTGTATAGGGGTTCACTATCAGCTGTGGCTACTTTCATTCCTCTCGGGGAAATAACCTGTACGGCTGTCACTCGCACAGCTAACCAGTCTGGAGGCATCACCCATGGTTGATAGCTACATCCCATCCTCGCAGTGAAAGCTAATGCACGCACTCTGTCACAGTACGGCCAATCACCGGTTGGTTCCCGCTCCTACTGGAATAGAATCCCTCTTTTGCGTTTGTCACTAACGCCCAGCAGGTTAAAGTTTGAAGCACGTCACAGTCATTCATGAACGGAATCCTACTCGGAATACCACAGACAAGGTGAGACTTTCCGGATTCCCAGGATCCTACTCGGAACACCACAGACAAGGTTGGACTTTCCGGATCTAGATGAATGCCGCCATCTATCTAGCTTATACCACGAAGATTCTGTTGGGGAATCTAAGAGATACACATTCAAGCTTGTGGTGCATGTAGAACGTAAGTGGTTGTCAATCACGCGCGTTCATCAGTGAGAACAATAATGAGGGTTATCTAACTCATCATCATTCATCATGTTCTTGAGTACGAATGAATATCTTGGAATAAGAATAAGATAGAGAATTGAATAAAAGAAAATAGAACTTCATTAATCTTTGAGGTACAGCAGAGCTCCACACCCTTAATCTATGGTGTGCAGAAACTCCACCGTTGAAAATACATAAGCAAGAGGTTCAGGCATGGCCGAATGGCCAGCCCCCTAAACGTGATCAATGATCTCCTAAGATGAAGAATAAAATAAAACTGAGATCAAAAGATGATTGATACATTAGTAAATCATCCTATTTATAATAAACTAGCTCCTAGGGTTTACATGAGTAAGTAATTGATGCATAAATCCACTTCTGGGGCCCACTTGGTGTATGCTTGGGCTGAGTTTGATCTATCCACGAGCTGAGGCTTCTCTTGGAGTTGAATTTCGAGTTGTGATGTGCTTTGGGCGTTCAACTCCGGATTATGACGTTTTTCTGGCGTTTAACTCCAGAAAGGAGCGTGTACTTGGCGTTCAACGCCAGTTTGCGTCGTCATTCTTCGAATAAAGTATGGACTATTATATATTGCTGGAAAGCCCTGGATGTCTACTTTCCAACGCCGTTGAGAGCGTGCCAATTGGAGGTCTGTAGCTCCAGAAAATCCATTTCGAGTGCAGGGAGGTCAGAATCCAACAGCATCAGCAGTCCTTTTGTCAGCCTTTTTCAGAGTTTTGCTCAAATCCCTCAATTTCAGTCAGAATTTACCTGAAATCACAGAAAAACACACAAACTCATAGTAAAGTCCAGAAATGTGAATTTAACATAAAAACTAATGAAAACATCCCTAAAAGTAGCTTAAACTTACTAAAAACTATATAAAAACAATGCCAAAAAGCGTATAAATTATCCGCTCATCACAACACCAAACTTAAATTGTTGCTTGTCCCCAAGCAACTGAAAATCAAATAGGATAAAAAGAAGAGAATATACTATAAAGTCCAAAATATCAATGAATATTACTTTAATTACATGAGCGGGACTTGTAGCTTTTGCTTCTGAACAGTTTTGGCATCTCACTTTTCCTTTGAAGTTCAGAGTGATTGGCATCTTTAGGAACTTAGAATTTCAGATAGTGTTATTGACTTTCCTAGTTAAGCATGTTGATTCTTGAACACAGCTACTTTTGAGTCTTGGCCGTGGCCCTAAGCACTTTGTCTTCCAGTATTACCACCGGATACATAAATGCCACAGACACATAACTGGGTGAACCTTTTCAGATTGTGACTCAGCTTTGCTAGAGTCCCCAGTTAGTGGTGTCCAGAGCTCTTAAGCACACTCTTTTGCCTTGGATCACGACTTTAACCACTCAGTCTCAAGCTTTTCACTTGGACCTTCATGACACAAGCACATGGTTAGGGACAGCTTGGTTTAGCCGCTTAGGCCTGGATTTAATTTCCTTGGGCCCTCCTATCCATTGATGCTCAAAGCCTTGGATCCTTTTTACCCTTGCCTTTTGGTTTTAAGGGCTATTGGCTTTTTCTATTGCTCCTTCTTTTTCTATATACTCTTTTTAGATCTCTTCTTTTTTTTTTTTTTTTTCACTGCTTTTTCTTGCTTCAAGAATCAATTCCATGAATTTTTCAGATCATCAATAACATCTCTCTTTGTTCATCATTCTTTCAAGAACCAACAATTTTAACACTCATAAACAACAAGATCCAAAGACATATGCACTGTTCATTCATTCATTCAGAAAACAAAAGCATTGTCACCACATCAAAATAATTAAACTAAATTCAATAATAATTTCGAAAATTATGTACTTCTTGTTCTTTTGAATTAAAACATTTTTCTTTTAAGAGAGGTGAAGGACTAATGGATTTTATTCATAGCTTTAAGGCATGGTTACATACTAATGATCATGAAATAAAGACACAAAACATAGATAAACATAATAATTAAAAACCGAAACAGAAAGAAATAAAGAACAAGGAATGAATCCACCTCTAGTGGCGTCTTCTTCTTGAAGGACCAATGATGTTCTTCAACTCTTCTATGTCCCTTCCTTGCCTTTGTTGCTCCTCCCTCATTGCTCTTTGATCTTCTCTTATTTCTTGAAGAGTGAGGGCGTGTTCATGGTGTTCCACCCTTAGTTGTTCCACATTATGGCTCAAATCTTCCAAGGAGGTGCTAAGTTGCTCCCAATAGTTGTTGGGAGGAAAGTGCATTTGAGGCATTTGTTGATGGTGAACCTCCTCTTGTTCTCCTTGAGGGCCGTGAGGAACTTCCCTTGTTTGCTCCATCCTTTTCTTGGTGATGGGCTTGTCTTCTTCTATGGAGGCATCTCCATCTATGATAACTCCGGCTGAATAACATAGATGGCATATGAGGTGAGGGAATGCTAGCCGTGCCATGTATGAAGGCTTGTCAGCTATTTTGTAGAGTTCATTGGCTATGACTTCATGAACCTCTACTTCTTCACCAATCATGATGCTATGAACCATGATGGCCCGATCCACAGTAACTTCAGATCGGTTGCTTGTAGGGATGATGGATCTTTGAATGAACTCCAACCATCCTCTAGCTACAGGCTTGAGGTCCAGTCTTCTTAGTTGGACTGGCTTGCCTTTGGAGTCTGCTCTCCATTGGGCGCCTTCCACACATATGTCCATAAGGACTTGGTCCAACCTTTGGTTAAAGTTGACCCTTCTTGTGTAGGGGTGTTCATCACCTTGCATCATAGGCAAATGAAACGCCAACCTCACATTCTCCGGACTAAAATCCAAGTATTTCCCCCTAACCATTGTGAGATAATTCTTTGGGCTTGGGTTCATACTTTGGTCATGGTTTCTAGTGATCCATGCATTGGCATAGAACTCTTGAACCATGAGAATTCCGACTTGTTGCATGGGGTTGGCTAAGACTTCCCAACCTCTTCTTTGAATTTCATGTCGGATCTCCGGATACTCATTTTTCTTGAGCTTGAAAGGGACCTCAGGGATCACCCTCTTCTTTGCCACAACATCATAGAAGTGGTCTTGATGGCTTTTGGAGATAAATCTCTCTTTCTCCCATGACTCGGAAGTGGAAGCTTTTGCTTTCCCTTTCCCTTTTCTTGAGGAAATTCCGGTCTTGGGTGCCATTGATGGTGAATGAAAAGCTTAGGCTTTTTACCACACCAAACTTAAAATTTGCTTGTCCCCAAGCAAAAAAGAAAAGAAGAGTAGAAGAAGAAGAAGAAAATATGGTAGAGAGGGAGAAGAGAGGGTTCGGCTATGTGGGAGAATGTGGGGTTGTGTTGTGTGAAAATGGAAAAGAAAAGAAGGGTATTTATAGGGAAGGGGGAGGGTATAGGTTCGGCCATTTTGGGTGGGAAAGGGTGGGAATTGAATTTGAAAGTAGTGGGGGGTAGGTGGGGTGTATGGGGAAGAGGAGGATGATGTGAATGGTGAATGGGGTAATTGGGAAGAGGAATTGAGGTGATAGGTGAAGGTTTTTGGGAAGTGTGACATTGAGAATGAGATTTGGATTAGAAGAATGTGATTAGGATTAAAAGAAATGTGGTAGGTGGGGATCCTGTAGGGTCCACAGATCCTGAGGTGAGGATCCTGTGGGGTCCACAGATCCTGAGGTGAAAACAAATACCATTCTTTCACCATATAGGCATGTAACATGCCTTGATGCATCATTCTGGCGTTCAAACGCCCCTTGATGCACGTTCTGGGCGTTAAACGCCCATGTTATGCATGTTTCTGGCGTTGAACGCCAATTTCATGCTTGTTTCTGGCGTTCAGCGCCAGATTGTCCTCTGTGTGCGCATCCTGGCGTTAAACGCCAGGTTGTTGCTTGTTTTGGGCGTTCAACGCCAGAATGGTGCTCTGTTCTGGCGTTGAACGCCGGCCAGATGCACCTTCTGGGCGTTGAACGCCAGCCCGTGCGTCCCCAGGGTGAAAAATTTTTTCTTCTGTTTTTGACTCTGTTTTTAATTTTTTTGATTTTTTCGTGACTCCTCATGATCATGTACCTAATGAAACACAAAAATAACAAAGAAACAAAATAAAATAGAATTAGATAAATAAAATTGGGTTGCCTCCCAACAAGCGCTTCTTTAATGTCAATAGCTTGACAGTGGCTCTCATGGAGCCACATGGTGATCAGGTCAATTTAGTGTGTAGTATTCCCAACACCAAACTTAGAGTTTGGATATGGGGTTTGAACACCAAACTTAGAGTTTGGTTGTGGCCTCACAACACCAAACTTAGAGTTTGACTGTGGGGGTTCTTCTTGACTCTGAACTGAGAGAAGCTCTTCATGCTTGCTCTCTTTTGTCGCAGAGGGATGGCCATGTGCCTGAAACACAAGGTAGTCCCCATTCAATTGAAGGACTAACTCTCCTCTGTTGACATCTATCACAGCTCCTGCTGTGGCTAGGAAAGGTCTTCCTAGGATGATGCATTCATCATCTTCCTTCCTAGTGTCTAGGATTATGAAATCAGTAGGGATGTAAAGGCCTTCAACCCTTACTAGCACGTCCTCTACTATTCCATAAGCTTGTCTTATGGACTTATCTGCCAATTGTAATGAGAACAAGGCAGGTTGTACCTCAATGATTCCCAGCTTCTCCATTACAGAGAGTGGCATAAGATTTATTCCTGACCCAAGATCACATAGAGCTTTTTCAAAGCTCATGGTACCAATGGTGCAAGGTATTAAGAATTTGCCAGGATCTTGTTTCTTTTGAGGTAGAGTCTTCTGAATCCAAGTATCTAGTTCACTAATGAGCAAGGGAGGTTCACTTTCCCAAGTCTCATTACCAAACAGCTTGGCATTCAGCTTCATGATAGCTCCTAAGTATTGAGCAACTTGCTCTCCAGTCACATCTTCATTCTCTTCAGAGGATGAATATTCTTCAGAGCTCATGAATGGCAGAAGGAGATTTAATGGAATCTCTATGGTCTCTAGGTGAGCCTCAGATTCCTCTGGGTCCTTAATAGGAAACTCCTTCTTGCTTGAGGGACGTCCCAGGAGGTCTTCCTCACTAGGATTTTCGTCCTCCTCCTCCCTAGTGCATTCGGCCACTTTGACTATGTCAATGGCCTTGCACTCTCCTTTTGGATTCTCTTCTGTATTGCTTGGGAGAATACTGGGAGGAGTTTCAATGACTTTCTTACTCAGCTGGCCCACTTGTGCCTCCAAATTTCTAATGGAGGATCTTGTTTCATTCATGAAACTGAAAGTGGCCTTTGACAGATCAGAGACTATATTAGCTAAATTAGAATTATTTTGTTCAGAGTTCTCTGTCTGTTGCTGAGAAAATGATGGATATGGCTTGCTATTATTCAGCCTGTTGCGTCCACCATTGTTAAAACCTTGTTGAGGTTTTTGTTGATCCTTCCAGGAGAAATTTGGATGATTTCTCCATGATGAGTTATAGGTGTTTCCATAAGGTTCACCTAAGTAATTAACCTCTGCCATGGCAGGGTTTTCAGGATCATAAGCTTCTTCAGAAGCTGCCTCTCTAGTACTGTTGGATGCATGTTGCAATCCATTCAGATTTTGAGAGATCATGTTGACCTGTTGAGTCAACACTTTGTTCTAAGCCAGTATGGCATTCAGAGTATCAATTTCAAGAACTCCTTTCTTTTGAGGTACCCCATTGTTCACGGAATTCCTCTCAGAAGTATACATGAACTGGTTGTTTGCAACCATGTCAATGAGTTCTTGAGCCTCTTCAGGCGTTTTCTTCAGGTGAATAGATCCACCTGCAGAATGATCCAATGACATTTTCGAAAATTCAGAGAGACCATAATAGAATATATCCAATATGGTCCATTCTGAAAACATGTCAGATGGACATCTCTTGGTCAGCTGCTTGTATCTTTCCCAAGCTTCATAGAGGGATTCACCATCTTTTTGTTTGAAGGTTTGAACATCCACTCTCAGCTTGCTCAGCTTTTGAGGAGGAAAGAATTTATCCAAGAAGGCAGTGACCAGCTTATCCCATGAGTCCAGGCTATCCTTGGGTTGTGAATCCAACCATATTCTAGCTCTGTCTCTTACAGCAAAAGGGAAAAGCATGAGTCTGTAGACTTCAGGATCAACTCCATTCGTCTTTACAGTCTCACAGATCTGCAAGAACTCAGTTAAAAACTGGTAAGGATCTTCATATGGAAGTCCATAAAACTTGCAGTTTTGTTGCATTAAAGCAACTAGTTGAGGCTTAAGCTCAAAGTTATTGGCTCCAATGGCAGGAATGGAGATGCTTCTTCCATCAAACTTAGATGTTGGCTTAGTGAAGTCACCAAGCATTCTCCTTGCATTATTATTATTTTCGGCTGCCATCTCTTCCTCTTGTTCGAAATTTTCTAAAAGGTTACTTCTGGATTGTTGTAATTTAGTTTCTCTTAATTTTTTCTTCAGAGTCCTTTCAGGTTCTGGATCAAGTTCAACAAGAGTGCCTTTATCCTTGTTCCTGCTCATATGAAAGAGAAGAAAACAAGAAAAGAAAAGGAAGCCTCTATGTTACAATATAGAGATTCCTTTATGTTAGTAGAAGAAGAAAGGGGTAGAAGAAGAGGGGGAGACAAAGAATGTAATGTAATGGAAGAAACACAACTGTGAGGATGGCAGAGATGTGAGATGAGATGTTAGGATATGAATGAAGAGAGGTGAAGAGAAGTGTTAGTAATTAAATAATTAAATAGAAGAAGAAAAGAGGAGGGAGATTTCGAAATTAATTTTGAAAAAGAGGTTAGTGTTTTTCGAAAATATTAAAATTAAAACATGAAGCAATTAATTAATTAAAAAGAATTTTTGAAAAAGAGAGAGATATTTTCGAAAATAGAAGAGGAAAAAGTAGTTAGGTGGTTTTGAAAAAGATAAGAAACAAACAAAAAGTTAGTTAGTTGATTGAAAAAGATTTGAAATCAAAATTTAAAAAGATAGTAAGTTGGATAAGATATTTTAAAATCAAATTTTGAAAAAAGATAAAATTTTTGAAAAAGATAACATAAAAGATAAAAAGATTTAAAAGAGATATTTTGAAAAAGATTTAATTTTAAAAATTACTTAACTAACAAGAAACTACAAGATAAGATTCTAGAACTTAAAGATTGAACCTTTCTTAACAAGAAAGTAACAAACTTCAAATTTTTGAACCAATCACATTAATTATTAGCTAATTTTCGAAAATATGTTGTAAAGATAAGAAAAAGATTTTGAAAATAATTTGAAAAAGATTTTTGAAATTTTCGAAAATTATAAAAAAAATGAAAAAGATATGATTTTTGAAAAAGATTTTGAAAAGATAAGATTTTTAAAATTTGAAATTTTGACTTGACTTGTAAGAAACAGCTAATTTTGAAAATTTTTGACCAAGTCAACCCAAAATTTCGAAATTTTGGAGAGAAATAAGGAAAAGATATTTTTTTTTATTTTTGAATTTTTAATTATGAGAGAGAAAAACAACAAAAATACTCAATGCATGAAATTTTTAGATCAAAACAATGGATGCATGCAAGAATGCTATGAATGTCAAGATGAACACCAAGAACACTTTGAAGATCATGATGAACATCAAGAACATATTTTTCAAAAATTTTTGATGCAAAGAAAACATGCAAGACACCAAACTTAGAAATTTTTAATGCATGGAAAATATGAATGCAAAAATGCACATGAAAAACAACAAACAACACAAAACAAGAAATCATCAAGATCAAACAAGAAGACTTGTCAAGAACAACTTGAAGATCATGAAGAACACTATGAATGCATGGGATTTTCGAAAAATGCAAGAAAAATTTTTAAAAGCATGCAATTGACACCAAACTTAAAAATTGACTCAAGACTCAAACAAGAAACACAAAATATTTTGATTTTTATGATTTTCTAATTTTTTTGGATTTTTATTTAATATTTTCGAAAATAATGTGAAGAAAAACGAAAATTTAAAAGAAAAATTTTGAAAAAGATTTTTTGAAAAGAAAATTACCTAATCTGAGCAACAAGATGAACCGTCAGTTGTCCATACTCGAACAATCCCCGGCAACGGCGCCAAAAACTTGGTGGACGAAATTGTGATCACTTGTTATTTGTTTATAAAGGATGTATACTCTTATGGCACTGTTTATTTTCTTCACAACTCCGTTCAACTAACCAGCAAGTGTACTGGGTCGTCCAAGTAATAACCTTACGTGAGTAAGGGTCGAATCCACAGAGATTGTTGGTATGAAGCAAGCTATGGTCATCTTGTAAATCTCAGTTAGAGAGATTAAAGGGGAATTGTGATTATTGGAATAATAAATAAAAAGGAATAATAAAAGGGATAGAAATACTTATGCAGATTCATTGGTAGGAATTTCAGATAAGCGGAATGGAGGTGCTGTAGAGCTCTAGGACGCCTGCTCTCCTATTCCTTCTACCCAATCCTTCTTACTCCTCTCCATGGCAAGCTTTGTATAGGGGTTCACTATCAGCTGTGGCTACTTTCATTCCTCTCGGGGAAATAACCTGTACGGCTGTCACTCGCACAGCTAACCAGTCTGGAGGCATCACCCATGGTTGATAGCTACATCCCATCCTCGCAGTGAAAGCTAATGCACGCACTCTGTCACAGTACGGCCAATCACCGGTTGGTTCCCGCTCCTACTGGAATAGAATCCCTCTTTTGCGTTTGTCACTAACGCCCAGCAGGTTAAAGTTTGAAGCACGTCACAGTCATTCATGAACGGAATCCTACTCGGAATACCACAGACAAGGTGAGACTTTCCGGATTCCCAGGATCCTACTCGGAACACCACAGACAAGGTTGGACTTTTCGGATCTAGATGAATGCCGCCATCTATCTAGCTTATACCACGAAGATTCTGTTGGGGAATCTAAGAGATACACATTCAAGCTTGTGGTGCATGTAGAACGTAAGTGGTTGTCAATCACGCGCGTTCATCAGTGAGAACAATAATGAGGGTTATCTAACTCATCATCATTCATCATGTTCTTGAGTACGAATGAATATCTTGGAATAAGAATAAGATAGAGAATTGAATAAAAGAAAATAGAACTTCATTAATCTTTGAGGTACAGCAGAGCTCCACACCCTTAATCTATGGTGTGCAGAAACTCCACCGTTGAAAATACATAAGCAAGAGGTTCAGGCATGGCCGAATGGCCAGCCCCCTAAACGTGATCAATGATCTCCTAAGATGAAGAATAAAATAAAACTGAGATCAAAAGATGATTGATACATTAGTAAATCATCCTATTTATAATAAACTAGCTCCTAGGGTTTACATGAGTAAGTAATTGATGCATAAATCCACTTCTGGGGCCCACTTGGTGTATGCTTGGGCTGAGTTTGATCTATCCACGAGCTGAGGCTTCTCTTGGAGTTGAATTTCGAGTTGTGATGTGCTTTGGGCGTTCAACTCCGGATTATGACGTTTTTCTGGCGTTTAACTCCAGAAAGGAGCGTGTACTTGGCGTTCAACGCCAGTTTGCGTCGTCATTCTTCGAATAAAGTATGGACTATTATATATTGCTGGAAAGCCCTGGATGTCTACTTTCCAACGCCGTTGAGAGCGTGCCAATTGGAGGTCTGTAGCTCCAGAAAATCCATTTCGAGTGCAGGGAGGTCAGAATCCAACAGCATCAGCAGTCCTTTTGTCAGCCTTTTTCAGAGTTTTGCTCAAATCCCTCAATTTCAGTCAGAATTTACCTGAAATCACAGAAAAACACACAAACTCATAGTAAAGTCCAGAAATGTGAATTTAACATAAAAACTAATGAAAACATCCCTAAAAGTAGCTTAAACTTACTAAAAACTATATAAAAACAATGCCAAAAAGCGTATAAATTATCCGCTCATCATGAGCGCAGATACGACGATGGTGACCAGTGATGGTGAGAGCAGAGACTACGAAGGTAGATGAACGGTCTGGGTGGCGCGCTACGATTAGTGCAAGAGGGCGACTTAGCTTCGAGCGATAGTTAGTGGTTAGTGGTGGGTGGTGTGTGGCGGTGAGTGGTGAGTGGGGGTCAGTGGTTAGCTTTGATTCGCGATGCAGGAGGGTTTTCTGACGGTGATGATGAGGGAGCTGAGGGTGATCGATGATGAGCTGAGGGTGATGACGATGAGGGTTTTCTTCTAATAAAAGGGTGAAATGGTTTTCTTTGTGAGCTGAAAGGTTTTTCTTTGTGAAAGGTGAAAGTGAAATGGTTTTCTTCTCTTGGAGGGAAAATTTTCACTAAGTGTGAACTGGATAAAAAGTTAAGAGGAAAAAAATTTAAGTGTTAAGAGAGAAAAATTTTTACAAGTATTAAGTTTTTAGTTCTAGATACATTAGGCATCACTTTTAAAATGTACCCAAAACTTAATAAATAGGTTACTTTCTAAAAGCGTTCCCTTTGATACGAAAAGTGAATCCATAGGTATCAATCTACGGCTACGCTTTATAAGTGATTTCTATAATACCTAAGGCTACACTTTTTAAATGATGCCACAATTGTGTATCCTTTTCTCTTATAAAAAGGCAACACAGAGAAAAGTGTAGCCTATTCTATAAATAGGCTACGCTTTTCAAATGTAGCTTAAAAAAAGTGTGGCTGAATGGGTATTTTTCTTGTAGTGCATTAAGCATAATATTAGAATTTAGAGAAAATTCCACTCCCCTCTCCTACAAGATGCTAAAATGACATTCTCCTCTCTTCTATTTTATAAATGTATATTCTCCTCCCTTCTAATTTTTTAAAAACCTCCTCTTTAATTCATTTTAAATTTTTTTGTTAACTAATATTAACTTTATCCATTTTTTAAGAAAAAATAAATTATTTTTTGAAAAAATATCCATTAGCAAAAATTTTATTTTTTATCACTAAATTTTGCTTACCAAAATACCCTTTTAATAAATTATTTTTTTTCTAAGATACCTACCCTTCAATTATTTTTTAATTATTAAATTATGATTTTACCAAAATTTTTGTTAACAATTACTTTTATATTTTACTATTAATTTTTTGATATCAATATATATTATTTTAACATTAAATAAAAAAATCTTGCCACTGTTAATATATATAACAATTAATATATATTGATATTGAAAAATAATCTTACTAAATTTTTTTATTTAATGTTAAAATAATATATATAGATATCAAAAAATTAATAGTAAAATATAAAAAAAAATTGTAAACGAAAGTTTTGGTAAAATTATAATTTAATAATAAAAAAATTATTGAAGGGTATTTTAGAAAAAAATTATATAATTATTAAATTTTTTAAAAAATATAATTTAATCAATAAAAGAATAATTTATTAAAAGATATTTGGTAAGCAAAATTTAATGATATAAAATAAAATTTTTATTAATTGGTATTTTTTTTAAAATAATTTATTTTTTGTTAAAAAATGGATAAAGTTAACATAATTAACACAAAAAATTTAAAATGAATTAAGGAGGAGGGTTTTTAAAAGTTAAAAGGGAAGGAAATGTACATTTATAAAATAGAAGGGAGGGGAGTGTCATTTTAGCATCTCGCAGAGGAGGAGAGTGTAATTTTCTCTAGAATTTAAATTTGGACGCCAATTGACATTATATATTGTGTAAATACTTAGAGTACATTAAAAGAGTATAATAATAATTTAAAAAAAATTATTCTGTATAAATTTATTTTTACAAAAGTTGCCTCTATTAAACTATTTACTTTTATTCTTTTAAAAACAATATCTAAATAAAAAAAATCTGCAATAATAATTTATTTCAAATAAAAAATTTTAATAAAATTATTGTAAAAAAATGGATAGAATTTTTTTTATTTAAAATTTACGGAAGAATTTTTTTTAATAATAAACCTTATTTTAATAATAATTTACATTCAATAAATTTTTTTTAATAAAGTTACTGTTTAAGATGGATAAAAAAATTTTATTTACAGTAAATAATATTATATAGAAAATATTTTTTAATAATAAATTTCTCTTGTTAAAGATAATATTAATTTAAAGATCAATACAATTAATATTGTCATTATATATTGTTATAGATTATAAATATATATTGTTATAGATAATCATTGCTTAAGATCAGACGGTCTGCCAGGAGCCTGTAGCTTGATCTGTGTTTGGTCTGGTCTGCCCTGACTTGTTATAAAATAGACACAGGCTCAAGCTATTATAAAAGTCTTATTATGTTAATAGACCAGACTCAGACTCACTAGTTAGTCTTATTGGCCTGTCAAGCCTGCCTAGGCCTGTTAATACATAATTACATATATAAATAATTTTTATTATTATTAACAAAATTATGAGATATTTTAAATTTATTATATTTAATTATAAATAATTTTGTATATTTTAAATACTTTAAAATTTAAATTTTTTTATAAATATTAAATATGACATATTACATATAAATATGTTTATTAAAAATAATTTTTTAAAATAATATTTTTATTTTTGTAAAAAAAATTATCAGGCCTTTTAACAGACTTCAAGCCAGCTGAATAATAGACCAGACTTAGTACTTTAAAAAAAGTCTATAGCAAACTGCAGACCAGACTCAAACCAATTAACTACATGACAAGCCAAATCTGTTAAGAGCAAAGTCTGTGGCCTGTTTTCACCCCTGCTTGGATCCATAACCGCAACAAAATCCATGAATCCTGTAACATTCCTTGAAAACAAGGTTATGCTCATAGTGGAATTCATGCGTGGCGTTTCTCATATTGCTCTGACTTTGTCCGCCACAGTTCAGTGATATTTTAAATTTTGAATTCAAAATAAATTTGGAGACAAAATCATTCCCATTATTTACGTTCTCTCTCCATTAGCTGTCTCCCCTTTTCTCTCTTCATACTCTACTTTAATCTTTTTTCTTCTTCTTCATTTTTAGGACCTCCTCTTTTTTCACTTCATCTTTTCCGTTCACTTCAGTTCCTCTTCTTATTCTTTTTATTATTCTAATCTAAGTTGGAAGTGGATATTATATAGTTTGTGATAGAGCGAACGTGGAGGATTTAACGCTGTTCGTGATGGCTCCAAGCTTCAAGAGATTTGTCATTGTCGAGGCAACCCAATCCGGGGTGATTGATTTATGGCAGTGGTTACAGTGGTTGCTATTTTGGTGGTGGATGATGGTATAGTTTTGGTGATGGTCGCAGCCAGTGCAACGGATGTCGTCTTCGTCGCTGATGCTGTGGTGATGGATACAGGGGACAAAGCGGCGGGAGAATCCAGGTCGATAAATGAAGTTCTCTGTGGCTGGGATATGATAATCCAACACTCTAACATTGAAAGGAAGATCTTAAAACTTATTTTTAACAAGGTATTTTATTATCTATGTAAATTTTTAATATTTTTTTTGTCAATTATTGCAAAAGACTGAATGTTTTACCTTTCACTCATTTAAACTATAAAGCATTCGGAGATTATTACACCTTGCACCTTCCAAAAGATAAATTCAAATTCTCAAAAATCACAGTGGAATAATTGAATCATCAAAGTAATAAATTGATCCTCTTTTATTTTCAGTTACATTTGATGTGTATAATGATAACCATTTATCCTTTAATATTTTAACAGTAATCTTGATTTATGAAAATTGAAATATAAATCCCTACACATTCATTTTTCTTTTATGAAAATATCAGGATGGCCCTCCTGCTAAGTTCTAAAGATATTGGAAAGATTATGTTGCTTTCTAATATTTGATGAGAAACATGACTATGATTTTTTTTTATTTTTTCTCCTATATAATTAGTTAATATTAGTTTGTCCAAATTAGTAGCTATTTTGAGAAGTAGAAAATATTTTTATTGAGTTATCTATGATATTATGAGCAGTGTTTATTGTACTCATGAACTAAATGAATTTATTGTTGGAGAGAATCCTTTGATTTTGTAATGATGGAGCAACAATCTGTTATAATTTTGTAACTATACTGTTAACAATTTATATATATATATTTATTAGTTTATTTATTCTTGATTTATTGATTATAACTTATATATCTACAATATAAATACAAATTATTTATGTCCCAGTTTCTTTTCACTTGATTATATTATGCATTCTATTATAGTTATTTATGTGAATTTTTAATGCTCTTTTTTCTTTTTTTTTTTTGTCAATTATTGCAAAAGACTGGATCTTTCACCTTTTACTCATTTAAACTATAAAGCAGTCTAACATTGTTACACCTTGCACCCTCCAAGAGATAAATTCAATTTCTCAAAAATTTTAGTGAAATAATAGAACCATTAAGATAATTGTTCAGTTGTGCGGTTACCGGACGGTTCGGGTGGAATATGTGGAACTGGGAACGCTTCTATCATGATCGTGCTTGGATCCGGTCTACCGGGTAGCCGAGCTCTCGTTGTGGAAGGAGGGGGTGTCGCCTGCAAAGACACTCCGACGCTCTAGTCAGTTAGTGTGTAGGTGAGGAATGGGTTAGATGGGATGTGTGACGTACCTTGAGGGAGGGGTAGGACCCTCCCCTTATATACTGTGTCAGATGTGGGTCCCACAAGGGCAGGACCTTCTTTCTGCGAAACTTTCTCGCACAGCTGTGGTGATCAGCTGTCCCGGACACGTGTTCGGGTCGGGTATGGGCACATCACCCGACCGTTTTGGTCGGGTGGTTAGTGGGTCGGGTCGGCCCAGGTTCCCTTTGGGCCAGGCCGTAACAATAATAAATTGATCCTATTTTATTTTCAGTTACAGTTGATATGTATACTGAAGATAATTTATCCTTTAATTTTTAACAGTAATTTTTATTTATGAAAATTGAAATCTGAATCCCTACACATTTATTTTTCTTTTATGAAAATATCAGAATGGCCCTACTGCTAGGTTCTACAGATATTGGAAAAATTATGTTACTTTCTAATATTTGCAGAAAAAGTTGAATGTGATTTGTTTTGATTTTTTCTCCTGTATAATTAGTTATTACCTCTAACGTGTGTAAATATTAGTTTGTCCGAATTGGTAGCTATTTTGAGAGGTAGAAAATATTTTTATTGAGTTATCTGTTATATTATGAGCAGTGTTTATTGTACTCATGAACTAAATAAGGTTTATTGCTGGAGAGAATTCTTTGATTTTGTAATGATGGAGCAACAATCTGTTGTAATTTTGTAACTATACTGCTAATAATTTATATATACATATTTATTGGTTTATTTATTCTTAATTTATTAATATAACTTATATATCTGCAATATAAATACAAGTTATTTATGTTTCAGTTTCTTTTCACTTGATTATATTATGTATTCTATCATAGTTTTTTTTATTGATGTGCATGTATATTTAAATATCCACCTTTCCGTCAATATTTTAATAATTGTCAACAATTTTGTTTTGTTCAATTTTGATAAGCAAATAGCATAATCAACATTGTTTCTCATTTTTTAAGCATGTTGTATCTCAGTTAGCTCATACAATTGTAAAGTTAAATAGTTAATACATTTTCTATTCAACAATTATACTCTTAAAATTGCAATAACATTATTTAAACCTGTATCCAATTGTTTTCTACATTCCCATGCATAACATGGGCTAATTCCTAGATTCATTTGATAGTCAAATCTTTTAGTTAATTGGTTTAATAATGATCTATAGAGAGATTGACCAATTTAAAACACAAATTATACAATTCATTTATACTTGATTTGTGTATAGACAATTTGATTACCAACTTCTTTTATGATTAGTGCAATTGCTATTGTTGTTTCAACGGTATTTTTAGTCTATTGGATTCTTTAGATATTTATGAACTTATTTTTAGATATTTCTATTATTTGACAATTTTGTTCACAATTTTAGTTAACAATTATTCTATAATAATGTGTTTATTATAATCTGTCGGCATTCGAAATCTTAACTTATATGTTGTTGCAAATTTCTCAAGAGTAAAGTTAGATGATTTTATTCTTATAATTCAATTTAAACAAGATGCCCATTTTTAATAAAAATAGATAATTTTGTTCATCTTTTTTATTGCAAGACTTCATTCAATGATAACACTTACATATTACATATTTGTTTTTGTATGTGTTATACCTTAATTTTTTTTCCCGAAACAACACAGAACCTGACATCTACACATTTGCATAGGAAGTTATGATTGCATTTCACAACTTCTAACCAATAATTATTTGTTGCTTAAGTTCATTATTATATTACTGACATTTTTATACTTTATTTCTTTGACTTTTTTTCTTGGCCAAATCTACAAATTACCCCATTTGGTTACTATTACACGCAAGTTATTATAAAGCGGAACCCAAACAGATATATCCAAATAATTAATCATTTCATGGTTTGTGAAATGAGTTATCTATAATGAATAGTTGTATGTATATATATAATCCATGAAATCTATTCCTTCTTATAACTTACTCTCATTTGCCACTTTCCATTAACAATGCTTTCATCCACATTTAATGATCAGGGCCGTTTCTTCTACATGAAAATTAACCCCGATATGATTAGTTATGAATCGTTATATCATTGTCTCTCTTCTGATTGTTTCATTTACTTTATTATTTGTTTTTTCCCTCTCATTTGAATTCTCATTATTTACTTTCCATATTAATTTCAGGATATCGGTGAAATTCCATCTATCTTCTTCAAGAGGTATAAAGATTCTTTACCTAATGAATTAGTGTTATATAACTTAGCTGGTAATGAGATTGAAGTTGCCATTGAGAAGGGTCACCGAATTGGCATTAATGTTAGTGACTACAGCAACTTTGCATTGTTATATGGTTTGAAAGAATGTGGTTGGTTGCGAGTTTTCTACATTGGTATGGATAAGTTTCTCACTGTCGAAGTAAAAGATCATAACATGGTTGAGAAGCAGCCCTGTTTTTCCCCTGTGAAACTTCCTCTGGACATAAAACCTTTAGTTGTTGTTGAGGAAGTTATAGACTTTTGTGACGAATCCTTACAAGGTAACCATTTTTTTGAACCGTTGTTAAAGTCTCCAACTCCATCATCATGTGAGAAAACCTCTAATGATTGGCTAAACAAATCACCTGCTGCAGAATTTGAATTTGGTCATTTTTTTACCCACAGAATCTATTCAATGATATTAATGTTGTTCAACCCAACATGGATTTTAAATTATTCGACACCTTCAATGATTATACTGATCCATGCTTTGACCCTATTCTATATCAATCTGATCCTGATCCTATCAAACAAGTTCTTTCACTAACCGAATGTACTTTACCTAAGAATAACACCTATAATCATTATGAAAGTCAGACTTTTGATTTTCCTATAAGTATGTTTGATACTTCTCAACTCAATCTTAATACAAGGTGTTTTGAGAAAAACCGGTCCATACGTTTACCGCCAATTTTATCCAGTTACTCTATTGAAGTAATATCTCAACCCGGTTCTCCTAATTATTGACAAGTATATTCAATTGAGAAATCCGTGTCTGATTATCAGGCAACACATTATTCAATGGTAAAGTTTCTTTCCATAGTTCTGCAGTTTGCTATTGTTTGTTTCATGGTTAAAATTCTTTACTCCCTTCTCCTCTTAATTCTATTCAGTTGTTGCCTTCAAAATTTGCTTCTGTGGCATTTTCTTCGAGACTTTCATTTGTCAATATATGACAACCAACTGGACCATCATTCACAATGGGTCTTCGATGGAGGGGTTCTGCTTCATCGGAGGTATTTCTTGCTCGAGGATGGCGTAGATTCTGCCTTCAACATGGAATAGTGCAAGGGAGTGTGGTCAAGTTTACCGTCCCTGTTGATGATGAGAAATCCATGACTTTAGAAGTTTTGAGAATTTAGTATTTATTAGGAGTTTTATTCTCCATATCATCGTGTTGATCCTTTTGGTTACTAATTATAATATAGATTTCTTTATAATATTTTTATTGGATCTTCTATTTATATATGTAATGGATCTAATATATTTGATCACAGTGATTTTCAAATTTTCATATTTTGAGTTGCATGGTTTCAATTATATAAATTTATGTTTTTTTAAATCAGTCTCTGTTATTTGATTGGTGTCAACACATATTACAATTTACTTGAATCCAATCCAGGATCATGACGAACAACTTCCCATTGCACTATTGCTTCTTATTCATGCATGTAATCTAATTTAATGTTATAATAAAAATAAAAGTGCTAGAACATAAGATAAAAGAGGTGGCCATTTCAGCTAATACAAATAGTTTCATTCCACACAACATAATTACTAATGAGCAATTTAAATAAATTATAATTTTTTTCACACGAATTTTGTAGAGTATAGATTTTATATTAGATACATATTGAAATTAGTGAAAAATCAACAAATTAAAGCTTAATCTGGTAAGAGTAACTATGTGTACTTTAATTTAGAAGCATTCTTTTGTTTTTCTCCATATAAGGACATGAACTTGAACATAGTGTTGAATTGTTGATATATATATTATACGGTTAACTTTTCCTCTTTTCTTAGTCTCTCTTTTTCCCCATGACATATATAATCCATCTCAATAATTGCATCACTAATCAAACAGTGCCTAAAGTTTTTTTCTTTTCTTGCTTCTCTAGCAACATAATTTAGAAAAGTTTAATGGTGGGAGCTCCCAAATTAATAACCTTATGGGAGAAGTGTTCAACTCTGAAACAAGCAAATGAGATCCATGCTCACTATAATTCACCAACTATTATGGCATTATTTTTTTATGTGAACTTAGTTACATGTGGCACTTATAATTTCACGTGCAACCTTTTTTTTTGACAATGTCAATTTCATTACACTAAGTTACATTGATATGTCCTATTTTTCTTGCAACAAGTTATCATACCTGTTTACAGCAATCAATAACCTAATAAACTAATATTTTTTAAAAATGTATTACTTTTTTTTACAGGATTATAGTCATTATTCTTCATGTTATATATACGAAACTCATTCCATCTGTTCTACCACACCAAGAACTCTACTCATCCCTTCCTTAACCGAATCAACCTTATATCTTTTCCTATTCTCCTTAACTAATTTTAAGCAATGTCCTCACATTTCAAATTAATCAAGGATATTGAGGCTGCTAATAAAAGCCAAAACTATATGTTAAAAGTAAGAATTATGAAGCTATGGACGATCTCTCCCAAAGAACAGAAATTTCAAAAGTCCATGCTGGAGATGGTAGCAATGGATGAAGTGGTAATGTTATTTTTTGCAAGATATTCTACTAATAAAACTAATTTAATTACCATGCTGCTTCAATTTAATTTTAAATTATCTTATATGTGTAGGGTGATCGTATCCAATGCTCAATTAGGAGTCCTCACAGAAGGTTTTTTGAAGGTGATTTATCTGAGGGTAAGATTTACACGGTATCAAACTTCTCAGTTGCATTAAATGATTAGAAATATAAACCAGCAAATCATTCGCACCGGATTTATTTCAAGAGAAAAACTCAGCTTAGGGTTGTACTAGATATCAACTTCCCTACCAATGTCTTTCGTTTTGTTCCCAATGAACTTATTCTTAACCATAGTAATGCTCAATCGCATCTCATTGGTACGTGTTTCTACACAGTTTAGTTATTCATGTTTTTTCATTCTTAAACGCACATAATCTCAAATTTATATTAACTTTTTACAGATGTTATGGGACTGCTCACTGCTAAAGGAGATATTATTGAGTTCTCAAGAAATGGAAAGAAATCAATCTACATCGTCGTTGAGCTAGATGACATGGAGTAAATAATCACGTTCTCAATATTTTTTAATATATCGTGTACATAGTATATTATATTCCAATCACGTTTAAAGTTTTTTTTTCACTTCTAATATTGGTTAATTTATGGTTTTTTCCTAGGGGACATGGCAAGATCAGGTGCACCTTATGGGAGGAATTTGCTACAAAATTGGTCAAACATATTGAGAAACAAAAAACCTCTGAATATATTATCATTATGCAGTTTGTAAAATTCAACATGTTCAAAGGTAGAAAATTACACTCATTCAGTTAATCAATACTAGAATTAAGAATCATTCTTTCCTAACCATATTCATTTATCATTAAATAGGGACTATGGGTATATCAAATACCAATTATAATTCCATTCTCTATATCAACCCTAACTTTCAAGAGGTTAAGGATTTCAGAAAGAGGTTATGCCATTCAATATTTTTATGCTATTTACGTACAATATTCATCTTGCTACATTAGTTTAAATAATTAACATTTTAATAATTTTATTACAGAGTTATAATGTCTGGAGTCCCTTTTTCAAATTAGTTGAACAAAATTGCTGCAGATCCTGCCTACAATCTTAAAGATGATCTCCTTAACCAATCCACATATAAGCCTATATGCGATTTGAAAGAGTTATTTGAGGTTTGATTTTATATTATATACATAATTTAATTTTTTTTAGTAATCACTTTTCTGATTATTTTGTTTATTAAGATGGCTCATTTGTTACTATTGGAACTGTTGTTGCCCTCGATTGAAATAATGGTTGGTGGTATAAAGGATGTAAACAATGTTTTCATTCACTAAAAGAAGCTGATAATTCTTATCATTGTACTATTTGTGATACTTTTTCAACCTCTCATACTCCAAGGTAAAATGCAGAAATAAATTATTTAATAATTTTATACTTATGTACAAAGTATTTGATCAGTAAATTACCTAATTTTCAAATTTTTGAACTTAAAAATCGTTCTTTAAAAAAATCAGGTATATCATTAATTTAAGGGTTGTCGATGACACAGACACAGCATCATTTATGATATATGACAAGGAAGCAACTAAATTCCTTGGATCTACTGCTTCTGAACTTAGGCTTGCTCAGTTAACCAGGGTACTATTTTATGTCATTTGTCAAAAATACGCAATATAGTGCAATACTTTTTTTTCTTTTGTTAATTCAACATATTATTAATCATATTTTATTTTATCGCATGGTGGGATAAATGAGAAATATCCCATTGAGTTGGACTCCTTTAAGAATAAGAAGTTCTTATTCAAAGTTTCTGCCAAGATTAAAGATATTAATTCCTTCCAACCATGCAAGATAATAGTCATAAAGATATGTGGAGAGATTTCTATTATTTCTGCCTTTGTGGACAAGTATAACATATACGATGTACGTATTTATATTTTCGTACAATTATTATTATTATTATTATTATTATTATTATTATTATTGATAATTGATACTTATGAGTTTGATTTTTCTTAAATGCAATAGAAAAATCTTGGTTCTGAGAATTCTAAAGTTATGAGCATCCAAACTGGTTCAGCTTATACTATTAAGGTGCACTAATTTTTCTTATGAAATAACTTTAGACCGTTTTTGTTAATTATTTTTTATTCAGGGATCTTCTTCTTCATCTGCACAGATTTTGGGTGATGATAATAATGACTCCTTCACAACACCAAAGAGCGGATTAGAATAATGACTGGTTTAACACGTTAAATCAGTCTCTTTAGTTTCGTGACTGTGTTTGTTATTTTTATCTTATGACGTGTTTATCCTTTGTTTCATGTCTGTATCTTTTTTTATGTTTTTTAATTATTATGTACCAAATAATATGTATGATCTATGATCTGCATAAAGTTTATCCATGTTATTTAACTCCTAAAAATGATATCTTTTTTTATGATCTATGTTTTATCATGAGTTCTGTTAAATTTAGTATGTGTTTCTCAATATTCGATACACACGAGCATATGCCTTCACGGCAGCTACGGTAATTATTATTAGCCAATTTCTTTTAACATATAAAATTTAACATAATAATAATAATAATAATAATAATGATAATAATAAGTGTCTCACTTTCAATACAAATGTTATATTTTTTAAACCATGAACAATATTTAATATTTTATTATCCTTTAGTTATTTTTTATTGTTATCTTTCAACCATAAAACCATTGATTTATGATTATAAGTTCTTCATGTAAGAATTTTTAATACGTATATTTTTTGTGTTAAAAATTTTTGCCATCACACTATTTTATAAATATACTACTTATATTAAGTAATTACCTGATTCATTAGAAATAATATGGCCATTAATAATCTTATCACTTGGTAATAATAAATTTAATTTTAATTTTTCACGTTCGTACTTCATTGGAATTTTGTTAGTATAATGACCGCAATTAACAAATTGAAAAAAATATGATAGTAAATTATAATATTATTTTTTTAAGTATATTTAATCTTTTTTATACTTCTTTTAATATTTTTTATATAATATTTTTTATTGTACTCTATTATAATATATTATAATTTTTTACTATAATAATAAAAATTAATATTTATTTATGAAATTAAAAATAACATATAAAAAAATTGACCACTTTTTAAGTATTTTTTTATAATAAAAATTAATATTTATTTATTAAATTAAAAATAACATAAAAAATAATACATTTTAGTACTTTTTTAAGTACTCTTAATAATCTTATTTTTATTATTATTTTAGATTCTAAATTTTTATTAGTTATATTTTTATTATTATTTATTAATAATCTTTTATTTAATTTATTATTTCTAATAGGAACAATAAAACATATTATAAAAAATTAGAATAATAAATAATGCACACAAATTAGAATAATTATTTTAATACTCTTAGTATTCTTTTATTTAATATTATTTTGGATGATAAAATTTTATTATTTATGATTCTATTGTTATATATGATCAATCTTTTATTTATTTTATTTTTTTAATAAAATTAATAATTTATATTATAATAAAATTACAATAAAAAATTTAATAAAACAATTAAAATATGAAAGAAAAAATAAATTAAAGGTGATAAAAAATTAAGGAAAAAACCAACAATCACCTCTTCTTATCACTAAAGTTTATTTCTTATTCTTTTGACATGTCTGAAATTAATGATAACTTTGTATAAACTGTATATCTAAAATTAATGATAACTTTGTGTAAACTGCATATACCCAATTTTTTTCTGATCACATTCAAGACCTACACATCTTTTCACGCATTTTTTACTACTTTATTCTTCTCAAATAATGATGCTTCAAAGTTGTGTTTGCACCAATTTGATTACTTCTTACACGAAACCATAGCTTATGGAACACACTACTTCTGTAAAACAGTAATCCTTCTTTCATTGTTATCATCAATGTTATACTCCATTACTTTGTTTACTCACCTTTCTACTATATATATGTCTTACACTTTTGTTATACATATATGGTATCACTTCCTTCTATTATTAATTTCTTAGTCCTCTCTATATCTTTAAGTATACCATTCTTCATCCATTACCATTTTATCTATATTCTCACCTATTATTCCTTTCTACAACTAAAATATTAAACCCGCATGGACGATAAGATGTTAATGCCGGTTGAATTTGAAGATGACAGGATATTGTATATGGAGGTAGACCCTCAAGCAGTAATGAAGTTATTATTATGTCAATTTCAATTCTTTAAAATTTATTTTTAATTTAATTATACATTCAATATTTGACAAGTTGGTGATCAATTAGTTCAATTTGTCATTGTAATTTCTTCACGAGCTTCCGTCACTCTTCTATCGCAACTATAAGCATGTTTCTGGTTACATATTTAATGGATTTGATAACCTGGTGAATCTATATGGTTTACAAGATGGAGGTTGGATGAAGTTGGTTTATGTTGGTGAAGATGTTTTTGTGCTTACAAAAGTTAGAGACAATAACATGGTTAAAAAACAGTTACCATACCCTCCAACAAAATTAATGCTACACTATGATAAATATGTTCAATCATTCAATCAGTCACATACTTCTAAATCTCACCATGGCTCCCCAGGTACCATTTTTCACGTTTGGATCACAAATTAATCAGTCATTTGATCAAAATTGCATCTCCCTAGATTTGCCTCAATATCCAACTGCTACTTTGCCAACTGCTACTTTGCCAAATGTTTCTTCTTCGAATGAGACATGTGATGTTCCAACTGTATGCATGTAAAGATAATGTTGGTTTCGTAATACTGTGTCTAATAATTCGTTACCAGTTGTTAATGGCAATCAAATTGTCACCCCTTCTCACATGAAAAACCCAACTCTTTTGTCTTTAGCAAGTGTTACTCGCTATCTATTAGTTGAAAATTTCTTTCCACACTTTGGTAAGACTAAATATAATCAAAATGGAATATTGACAACTGTCAAAGATGTGTCCCTACCAGGTACAACACCATTATCTCATAAGGTTAATAGTATCTAGCAATGTAATACTAATTACCAATCTTACACACACATCAGAGCAATTACAATATTGATGTGTCCACCTGCACAAAGCTCCTGACATCAACAATTATTAGAAATAGTGCGGAGATTTATAAATTAAAATCATTGGCTCTATGCATTTTTAATCTTAGATTTAGTATCTATATACCTATTAATGTTAATTTTGTTAGGTATGTTTTAAATTTTGTAGATTATTCCTATCAAATTTGCACAAAATGTCTTTTCAAGCAAGAAGGATAGTGTGAAAGTCGTTTTACATGATGGCTGCTCTTATCAAATGGGATTGAGATGAAACAAAGGCAAGAAAAAGTAGTTATTCTTGACAAGGGGTTGGAAGAATTTTGCCACTAGCAATGGATTTAGAAATGGCACCTTATTAAAGTTCTCTATATCCCTGATGATGAGTCCACGCTACATGTGAAGATAATGAATATATAGATTATGGTTTATTTCAAATTGAGTGCTCTATCATGTCTTTTTTAAAAGACCGTATGTTAATCACTTCGTAAATTTTATTTTTTTCTTTCAACTTAATCATATACTAAAGTATGTGTTGCAATGAAAATTAAATTCTAGCTATGGTATATATTTTTAATTAATTAATAATTCAATTTAAGCATAATTCTACTATCAAAGTAAAACAAATCAATGTTAATTGAAAACTATATTTCTTTTTAATCTAATAAACGCTAATACATTTTCTTCCACATTACTTTTATGATTCGATTTAGTTTTTAATTATGTTTTTAAAGATTTATGGTCTTTTGCTTTTGACTCTATACATATTAGTATGATGAGTTTATTTTACAATGAAACCATCATACTTCAATAAAATAGAAAATTAATCCAATTAAAAACAGTGTATGAAAGAGTACACCTTGATAAATCATAAGTGTGTCTTTGGTTCAACTTTTGTAAATTGGGGGTTGAGTTCAACTTTATTTTACTAGAATTCATTTTGATTAAAATTGAGTTTGATTAAAATATAATTATTATTTATAACATATTGTTAAGATAACAAGGACCAAAAATACTTTTAGATATAAAATTATAAAAAGTTAAATTTTGGATTAAACTTTTAATGTTATTAATTTAATAATTTTGATATTATATAATTTTAGATTATAATATATTAATATTATATAAAATATTAACTTAAATACTATGTGTGTAATATATATATATATATATATATATATAATTGATAAACTATAATAATAAAGGACAAATAATTTGATAAAATTTAAATAAAATAAAAATAATAGAAATAAAATACAAAAATGCAGTAAAACATATGAATATAAATATAACACTAATTTAATTGTAGAATTGTTAAAATTAAGCTGAAAATAAAATGAAGGTAAAATAAAACAAAGATGGGAAATGAAAATGATGTAGAATGGTAGTTATGAAACTAAATAAAAAAAATAACTATACATGTAGAAAAGATAATCAAAGTAGTTGGGTAATAAAATGAAGGTGAAATAAAATAAAAATAAAATGAGAATATAAAATAATTCATAATTATTATAGTTAATACATATTTTTTTAGTGGAGGTTAACTAAATTCCAATAACTAGCACAATAGAATATATATGTATCCTCATTTATATTTTTATAGACACGTTAATTTAATATTTTATAGGTTATGTTAAGTACTTAAATGTAAATTTTTTGGATTAATTTAAATATAAATCGTGATGAGTATATATATATTTTTATGGGTATTATCATATAAAAATTTATCAAAATAAAATCTCTTAACAGTCAAATTTTTTTATCATAATTTTTTAATTTTTTCTTTTGATGTATTTCACATAATTACAAATTACAACCATCTGTTTACCTTCTAAATTAATGTGCCATACAAATAACCCAATTGGCTATTATTCTGTTGCTATCTACCCTTCTACAGTTTCTTATCTTGCTTATACATGCTATCGCCATATTATTTCATCATGCCAAATTTTCACACATGCACAGTCAATATCCCACCACTTATATTTGATTGAGTGTGATTGTAAACTTCAAAAGTGGCAATTCCTTATACAAACGTTTTATATTTTCAATGTACTCATTTTCTTTAAACTTTTACCTATGAAAGCTGAACCTATTAGAAGTCAGACAATCATGATCTATCTGTTCATAATCATAGTCTACATGGTGTTACCAATTTATTTCTTATTCTTTGTTGCTGTTTAGTATTCTAGAACAACTGTTCCATTCATGTTTTAATCTACATATACTACAATAAAATTATAAATAAGCATATAACTCTTCTCCATTAAATCAAGATATGCATCTCTTAAGTGATGAGACAAACCGTTTTTGTCATTGTAAACCAAATTTTCTCTCCCTTTTTTGCTTCAACTTATTTACTTGCATGTAGATATTAGTTCATCTATTTAATACACACAAGTTGTCTCTGAAGTAGTAACTCTGAGATATCTGTTGCTGCATTTACTCTATTCTCATATTTCCATACATTCTCTGCACACTATTTTAGCATACCATGCTTAATTCTGAGGCTAAGTCTGATCAAGAAGCACAATGTTCTTTCTTCCTACTCATAATGGATCCATTTGCAGTATGGTTATGCTCTTTCATTTCATATTTCCATAACAATTCGATGCTTAAATTACTCATGGATTTTATTAATTGTCTTTACTAAGTCTATTAATTCTTACCTTTTTTTTCTTTTTTTTGGTACAGGACCAACAGGAACTACCAACTTTATTCTACAGACAACACCAGAAGTACTTAAAAGATTCTATGCAGATTGTTGATGTTAATCGTAATCTCATTCAGTTGCACATTAGAAAGGGTTACTTAACAGCACGGATTGTCGAAGGCTTTCAGAATTTGGTCATGTTATATTGTCTTTTCCGTGGTGGTTTCATTAAGCTCCGATATCTACATAAAGATATCTTCTATGTCATTAGAGTGAAGGACAACAACATGTTTACGAAGGCAATACTTCACAGCTATGTTAAAGGTTCATTAGTTAATTTCTTTTTTATCAGGGGAAAAAACTAATTTTGGATGACACATTCTTCTATGAAGTTGAGAAATTCCATTGGTCAACCTACAAAAAAAGTAAAAGTAAAAAGAGGCTCATGAGTATATGTATTGGAGATCAAATTTATAACAAGAAACAGAGAAAAACTGGCATTCAGAAAAAAAATTTCCTCGCTCTGGGAATTAACTCATATAAGAAAAATACATCTATAAGTAAGTTTAAGTCATTTAATCCCATTTCTACCCACCATGTTTTAGATCTGAACCTTTATCCAATTAATCATGAATCAAATGATTTGTCTTCACTTAGCCATAACTCCATGGGATGTAATATTCCAACTCTTTGTGTTGAGACTTGAGAACATTTGTCTGCCATGCACGGGTTCTTTTGTTCATTCGAAGTTCCATGATTTTTTAAATGTTTCTCCAAATGATGAAAAATTTCATTTTAATAACAGTGGATTTTCAAACATTATACCTACTCAGAAAGAACCAAATGTGCGCTTTCTATCAACCAAAATGTAAAGTTTGGCAATATTACTAATAACTGTGTACCGAAGTATAGTGACCCTTCAAGATATTCATCCCTCCCTATTAAGTTCCATGACTTTTTAAATGTGTCACCATATGAGCAATATGTACAGCTGCCTAACCGTCCCTTTGTCTCCTCTGGTTTCAATGCAACATCATTCATCGAGTTCTTACCGATTGCATGTAACAAGAAGATTTATACGTACTCTTACATATGCTTTGTAACCAAGCATGAGATTGAATACGGCACACTGGTAATTTATATGCATTTTTTTAGATTTTTTTCTCATTAGTCTTCATTAATATTTATAAACTGCTAATTTATTAGCTTATTATGTTTGTTAATTCTTCATACAGGTTTTTCATCCTGAATTTGTTATGCATGCATTTCCATCTAGGTTTGATTACGTTTTTGTGGTTCAAAAAGGTGGAATCTCATACCACATGGGGCCGCGATGGACTTCTATGAATGGTTCCTTTCATGTAGTAATGAACAAGGGATGTAGATCTTTTGCAAATTATAATTCTCTTCACCATGGAAGCATGTTGAGATTTATGGTGTCGTCCTTAGATGAGATATTTATGTTTGCAGAGGTGCTGAAATGTTGATTTGGCTGGTTAATATAAGTGTTAATGTGTTAATTAGTTTATTAGCCGAACTTTCTTTATATTCCACTCCTCTTTTGTTAAGTCACTTATTGAACCATGTAACTGAAGATCGCTCATATTCATCAGCCACTAGGAGAAACAGTTCAAGTTCTTATTAGTGTTTGTATTAAGTGGTTCATCAAGTTACTTTGCCTATGTTACTTTTTGATTCATCTTCTGTTACATTTTATTTCTTTGTCATCTACTACTTAATTTTGATCACTTCATGAAACCCATGGTATTTGACAGTATTTCACTTAGAATCACCCATCTCGATAAGATAACGAAGACAATGTCACAACAAATGTGGGGAAAATTTAGAGTATACAATCACACATCTATTAATTAATTTCAATCACAAAATAAAAAATCTACAAAAAAACAAATACAAAAATCAAAAGGACACAAAATTTAAAATTTTCAAAACACTTTCTTAATTTCTCTACCTTTTTTTGTGCTTTCAAAAATCTTCTTTATTCCTCTTTACAATTAAATTAGATCTATTGAAAACATTTCAAAATAATCAAATTTTTTACATAGTTGGCTTTCAAATCAATGAAAATGATCGATAATAAATAGATATAATTAGTTAACAACAGTAATGAAGACGATTTTTTAAAAAAAGTTAAGAAACCAATATACATAAGATTTTTAGAATTTTAAAAATTTGGTGTCACTTGAATTTTTTTTATTTATTCTTTTTTTATTGTGAGATTTTTTTTATGATTGAAATTAATTAATAAAAATGTATTATGAAAAAAATAAAAATAAACTTTTTTAATAATTATTATAATTTGTAAAAAAAGGTTACCTTATGATTAATTGATTAGATTAACAAAACTTAAGTTAGATTAAAGGTTAAATTTAACCATACTAAACCCTTTTATTTCATTTCATTTATTAAGTAAGACATGTCACAAGGGGTAATTTACCTTTTAATTTAGAGAGGATTGGGTAGAATTCAACATGAAAATTTACTCGAATAAAAATTGAGTCTATTAATATTTTGTTTGAAATTTAATTTAGATAACATAGATTATATATTGTTTATCTTTTTATAATTTTATTTTATTTGAATCCGATTTTACATATAATAAATATTTGATTAAAAAAAAATTCTTCCACGAATATTTAATTATTAAATCTACAATTAAATGACAAAAAATATTTGAATAATTGATTGATAGAAAAAGAGAAACTATCTATAAGTATATCTAAATAATAATGTTTTTTTTTGTTTTGAATTTTCGTCATTCTTGCAATTTTTGTTGTGTTTCTTTCCTTAATCCTATACTTTTTTATAGATTCTTTAACTATTATGCTATAATTTTTTTGTACTATATAAAAAATAATAAATAAAATGTCAGTTGATGGATACAAATGATGTTTGAAAAGATATTAATATTAATAATAAACATATTATGTAACATTGCTAAAATTCATAAATGAAAAAAAATATTTTTTAATTAATATACATTTTGATGTGTAAATTAAAGTAATTAAATTTTAACTCAACAATTTTAGATCTCCTAATCTAAATACACAGATGTTAATTTTTTAAGCCAAGTTATTTTTGTTCCTGTTACTGAAATTTTCTAAGCCTCTTCCCTGATTACTTGATATTTTAATGAAGAAAATATCTAAAAATAATATAATACTAAATTGGCTTGAGATTTTTATTTTCTTCGTACCTAATTTAACCTACATTATATTTATTAAGCCATCTCAAAATAATTATAGTTAACAAGTAACCTTAAATAATTATTTATTCACCCATGCATAGTTCAATGTGATTGAACCACACACTGTCATTTCTATTATTATAGTCATTCTTTTCATGCCTTTTCATGATAAACTTTCCAACATATGTACGTATTATGTGTAGTCCTCAAATTCATGCCTTTTAATTGATTAATTGACTTGCTAAACGTTTTTTACACTTTACATTATTAAACTTTCATTTCTTGACTACTTTTTTGTTCCTCCGTTATAAAATGTAATATTTTCCTATTTTCATTTCAATTTATTTTTATAAGAATTCGTTCAACCACACTGTTAATCAATTGCACATATATTTATATATATTACCAATTACCAATTATAATTTATCAATCTTAGAAAAATATATAATTACCTTATTTTTTTACTATTCATTCGTAGTTTTAAATTAGTTGCAATAATTTTTCTTTAAGCAATTCAATCTTGAATGGACTCCATCGATTACCAGATTAGGCCAAAGTTAGCTAGGCTAAGAAGAAGATTAATCATGAAGCAGAAAATTAGAGAGAGGAATTAAAAAAGTTTTGAGACTGGGCTGAGTACTGGTTAGTTTGACAATTACAAAGTATTTCAATATATTGATTTTCAAATTTGCTATGTATTCATGTCTTATTGAATATTGTTAAAAAAATAATTCAGCCATCATCCACTATCCATTTCTTCCTCTCAAAAGACCAGCAACATCTCTAAGGAATTATTCTTTAAACTCAACCGAAGAAAATGTTATGGATTCTTCTACTACTGAGTGTCATGTCTTTATTGATCAACTACATGATGGGCCACGTGAGAAAAACAAACCAACGAGTATATCCAAAAAAATATTGCATAGCAGCCATGATTTACGTCAGCCACTATCAAATAATTCGATTGGTATGTAAATATTTAATTAAAGTACTGCTAATTTTCTATCTTCTTAATAATAAATATAATTTTTTTGGAACAAAATACTGTGTTAATTTTTATGTCGACAGAATCAATTGGCCATTAACTAATGTTTATGTTATCAACGAATTGTTCTTCGCATTTCTCCATTCAGTCTAGAATCAAAACAACTGAGAAAGAGAACTTATATCATCAAACAAATTGCATGGGTGATCAACCTTTCTCGAGTTGTTATATAACGAAGTTTTCTCCAAATATCACAAGTAGTGGCAGATCGAATTCACCTTAATGGTAAGTAAGTTATTATTATTAAATTAGTCTATAATGAAATTATTATTTTATATACTTAATTATTATGATGTTTAGCTCAAATTTTTTATGAACAATTCAAATAGACGTTTAAGATTAATTTTTTTAGTTTTAACGTTATACCACAGTCTTTGTACCATAGTCTTTGTACCTAATTATTATTAAGATCATTTTTAATGGAACTATTAGTTTAGATACTTAATTATTATAATGTTTAGTTGAATTTTTTTTTTATAAATACGTCAAATTATTAGTTTAACAATTTCTTTTTTAGTTTGAATGTTAGACCCCAGTCTATAGTCCAACGTAATAGGCAAATTACCAATTCAGTTAACCATAAATGTGATTCAGAAATTCTAGAAGATAATCAAGATCACGAAGGTATTATTTTATTTATGTGTAATAAATATTAATATGCGGTATTTATTTAATATTAAATCCAATTCTGCATAAATCCCTTCCAGTTATAGATGGATTTAACGATATTGTATTAGAGAATGATATCATTGATCGTGATAATTCATATAACAACGAAGGTATTATTATATCACTTATTACAACAACAAAAATTTTATACATAAAATTTATCTGTATGGTTTTGTTTAATTTATATAAAATACAATTTTCAGACGTAGAGCACAAGGTATGTGGTACATCATTTACTCCTTTAGTTGAAGAAGATAACTCATGTAATTTTTTTTCATTTAATTTATGAAATTACATTATTAATATTTTATTATTAGACAATCTTAAAATTGATACATATGCAGATACTTGAGATGCTAGTGATCCGGTTTATAATTGTGTTTATTGTAAAGCAGGAATGTGGGAAGGTGAGAGACTCTAAAAAAGTGTGAGAAACAAAATTGCAAAGTTTGGATTATGTTGCATCGACGGAAAGGTTGAGCTCCCAAATCTTAAAGAAGTTCCTATCTGTCTCAAAGAGTTGCATTGTAATGATAATGAAAAAGCAAAATACTTTCGAAGACACATACGTAAGCTTAATTCAATGTTTGCTTTCACGTTGATGGCTGGAAAAATTAATCGTAGCGTCAATAATGGCTCAGCTCCACCTACATTTTCAATCAGCGGTCAAAATTACCATTCAATCGGTAGTTTACTTCCAGTTGAAAATGATAGGCCCAAATTTGCCCAGCTTTATATTTATGATACAGAGAATGAAATCAAAAATCGAATATCTTCTGTGAGGTATTTAATAGTCTGCATTTTTTTTACGTTGATGAAATATTATTTCTCAATTCTTTTAAAAATAATATTTAATTTATTTTCATTAACTTTATACCAGTTCCGTTGATTCATCAAACGCTATTGAAAGACAGATTGTCCACGACCTAAAAGAAATGTTGGATAACCACAATCAACTGGCGAGGAGTTTTCGTTATGCTAGAGAAAGGTTCAAGAATGAGAATAGTCCGGATATTAAGATGAAGCTTTATCGTAACAGGGTTAAGGATGGAAGACTATACAATTTACCATCTGTTTCAGAGGTTACTATTCTAATTGTTAGAGACATTGATGAATCTATTTTAGACAGAAATATAATCATCGAAACCACTTCCAAGAAGTTACAAAGGATTGACGTTCTTCACCCATTGTACTTGCCCCTTCAGTATCCCTTATTATTCCCGTATGGAAAAGACGGTTTTAGATCAGGAATTGAAACTTCTGTATGCCATGGAAGTACTTCTTTCACATAAGAGAAAGAATATAAGCATGAGAGAGTTCTTCTCATATCGAATTCAGATGAGATTTGAAGATTCTCCCATTTTATTTTATTCTAGGAGATTATTTCAGCAGTTCTTGGTGGATGCTTACACTATTATAGAGTCTGAACGTCTTAGCTTCATACGAAATAAGCAGCCTAAATTGAGGGTTGATAAGTACAATTCTCTCCATGAGTCATTGGTTAGAGGCGAAGCAAATGCTGTGGCTACTGGTCAACGTATAATCCTTCCAAGTAGTTTCACCAGTGGTCCAAGATATATGTTTAATAATTGTAAAGATGCTTTTGCAATTTGCAAATATGCAGGATACCCAAGTTATTTTATCACAATAACATGCAATCCTGAATGGGACAAGATTAAACGTCTATTAAAGGACACAGGTCTTAAAGCTAAAGATCGACCCGACATAATGTCTAGGATCTTTCACATAAAGTTGAATGAGCTTATTATGGACTTTAAGCACGGGAGATTCTTTAGCAAGATATCCGCATGTGAGTAATACATTATTCTTTATTTAACTATATATGATCTAATATTTTTAACGCATTGTCTAATTTTTTGCAGATGTATGTACTGTAGAATTTCAAAAATGCGGCTTACCACATGCTCATATTCTATTGTTCATGGATCCCAAACACACACCTAAATCTCCAATTAACATTGACAACATGATCTATGCTGAGATACTAGATAAGTTACGTAGACCTAAGCTCTATGCAGCAGTAGAGAAGTTCATGGTTCATGGACCATGTGGTTGTCATAATAAGAACAGTCCTTGCATGATCAATGGTCGTTGCTCTAAATTCTACCCAAAACAATTTCAAAGAACGACTATCATTGATGAAGCTGGGTTCCCAAAGTATAAAAGGCTTGACAATGGGCGCACAATTTTAAAAAAGATTGCAGTTCTTGACAATTCTTTCAATGTACCCTACAATCCATCACTGCTGTTAAAGTATGGTTGTCACATTAATGTCGAGCATACATGTCAGACATCTGCAATAAAATATCTATTCAAGTATGTTCACAAAGGCAACAATAGGGTCACAGCTGCCTTTTATCAATCAACAGGTGATGGTGATTGCCAACAAGTTGATGAGATACGTAATTATTATGACTGTAGGTACATATCTGCCTGTGAGGCTGCTTGGAGGGTATTTGGGTATGACATACAACAAAAAGAGCCTTCGGTAATTAGACTACCTTTCCATTTACCCAATAAACATCCATTTGTCTTTAGAGATCATGAAAACATCATTGATGTCATAGAAAAGGTGGATGGCAAGCTCACTAAGTTGTTAGCATGGATGCTTGCTAATCAGTTATTTTCCTTTGGCCGGTCTCTTACATACAACCAATTCCCTAAGAAATTTGTATGAAAATAGGATATATCAATGTGGATGCCAAGGAAGCAAGGGTTTTCAATTGGTAGGTTGACCCATGTGCTACGTGGCAATGGAGAAGACTACTACCTCAGACTTCTTCTGAACATTCAGAAAGGGTGCATGAGTTTCATCCATCTTCGAAGGGTGGATGGTGTTGTGTATTCAACATTCAAGGAAGCGTGTTATGCTTTAGGTTTGTTGTAAGATGATAAAGAATTTATTGACGCTATCTTGGAAGCAAGCACGTGGGCTTCTGCAAGATACATTCGAGATCTATTTGTTGTTCTTTTACTATCAAACAACATCTCAAATCCTATAAAGGTTTGGGAACAGTGTTATCATGTATTATTTGAAGACATCCTTTATTCTCATAGGAAGGCTATGCATTGCGAAGGTTGTATATTTAATTATATTCTATTATTATGTATATACATAACACCACACTAACAATAGTTGTTGTATGTACTGCATAGTTACAACTTTCCGAAGAGCAAATTCTTAATCTAACTCTTTCCAAGATTGAGAAAAAATTACAAGCTAATGGTAGATCGCTTAAGGAGTATGATCAGATACCTTTCCCTAATATCGATGCTCTAGATGGCATAGATGATCCTCTAATAATGGATGAGATGAACTTCGATTTATCCCTGCTTAAGGAGGAGTTGGAGAATAATTTACCCACCATGAATTTGGAGCAGCGTGAAGCATTTGATAAGGTGATTAGTGCTGCAAATGATGATGTTGGAGGCTTTTTTTTGTATATGGATATGGTGGTATTGGAAAGACGTACTTCTACAGGACATTACCAGCTGCTATACGGAGTAGAGATGAAATTGTTTTAAATGTGGCATCCAGTGGGATTGCATCCTTATTACTCCCCAATGGTCGTATGGCTCATTCAAGATTTAAGATACCACTTGATCTAAATGAAGACTCTGTGTGTTGTATCAAGCAACGTACTTCATTAGCCAAGTTGGTATGTAAAGCGAAGCTTATTATATGGGATGAAGCACCAATGTTGAATAAGCTATGTTATGAAGCATTGGACAAATGCTTGCGGGATATTTTGAGATATGAGAAATGTTATAATCCAGATCTTCCTTTTGGTGGCAAGGTTGTTTTGTTAGGCGGTGATTTTAGGCAGATTCTTCCAGTCATACCGATAGGCTCACATCAAGACATTGTGCAGTCTTCGATAAATTCATCATATCTCTGGTAATTTTGCACAGTTATGAAGCTAACAACCAATATGCGCCTTACTGTTGGAGCTAACCACACTCAACTAAGACAGATTTCACAATTTGCTGAGTGGCTGTTGACTATTGGTGATGGTTTGGTAGGTGATTTTACTGATGGAGAAAACGAAGTTAACATACCTGAAGACATCCTTATTCATGACAATGAAGATGGTTTCAATTCTTTGGTTAATTTTGTGTATCCAAATTTGTTTCTAAATTTAAACAATGGGTCGTACTTTAGAGACAAAACAATACTTGCCCCTACACTTGATATTGTCAACGACGTTAACAAGCACATAATGAAATCTTTAATTAGAGAGGAGAAGACTTACCTTAGCTCTGATTCACTATGCGTAGAGGAAGGTAACATGTAATCTGAATTAGATACAATCACTTCAGATGTTCTCAATTCTATAAATTGTTCAGGCTTGCCTATTCACGTGTTGACTCTTAAAGAAGGTGTACCAGTAATGTTACTACGAAACATTGATCAATCAAATGGACTATGCAATGGCACAAGATTACAGGTACACATGTTACGTAATCATGTTATTGAATGTATCACATTAATAGGAGATAAAGCAGGTCAAGTAGTTTTGATACCACGGATGAACATGATACCTAACAATGCTACTGGTGCACGAAATTGTGATCACTACTTTTCACAACTCAAATAATCCCCGGTAATGAATCCAAAAACTTGGTGCTCAATACCATGGCATAAACACAACTTCGCACAACTAACCAGCAAGTGCACTGGGTCGTCCAAGTAATAAACCTTACGCGTGTAAGGGTCGATTCCACGGAGATTGTTGGTATGAAGCAAGCTATGGTCACCTTGTAAATCTTAGTCAGGCAGACTCAAATGGTTATGGATGATATATGAATAAAACATAAAGATAGAGATAAAGATACTTATGTAATTCATTGGTGAGAACTTCAGATAAGCGAATGGAGATGCTTTGTCCCTTCCGTCTCTCTGCTTTCCTAGTGTCTTCATCCAATCCTTCTTATTCCTTTCCATGGCAAGCTGTATGTTGGGCATCACCGTTGTCAGTGGCTATAATCCCGTCCTCTCAGTGAAAATGTTCAACGCACCCTGTCACGGCACGGCTAATCATCTGTCGGTTCTCAATCAGGTTGGAGTAGAATCCATTGATTCTTTTGCGTCTGTCACTAACGCCCAGCCTTCAGGAGTTTGAAGCTCGTCACAGTCATTCAATCATTGAATCCTACTCAGAATACCACAGACAAGGTTTAGACCTTCCGGATTCTCTTGAATGCCGCCATCAATTCTAGCTTATACCACGAAGATTCCGGTTAAAGAATCCAAGAGATAAACATTCAAGCCTTGTTTGCTTGTAGAACGGGAGTGGTTGTCAGGCACGCGTTCATAAGTGAGAATGATGATGAGCGTCACATAATCATCACATTCATCAAGTTCTTGAGTGCAAATGAATATCTTGGAATAAGAACAAGCCGAATTGAATAGAAGAACAATAGTAATTGCATTAATACTCGAGGTACAGCAGAGCTCCACACCTTAATCTATGGTGTGTAGAAACTCCACCATTGAAAATACATAAGAACAAAAGTGATCATTGGCTTCAGCCCCAGAGAGGAAACCAGAAAAACCAAGATGATCTAAGAACTAGACGTCCAAAGATGATCCTAAGATAAAAAATGATCAAAAGATGAAAATACAATAGCAAAAGGTCTTATTTATAAAGAACTAGTAGCCTAAAGTTTACAGAAATGAGTAAATGACAGAAAAATCCACTTCCGGGCCCACTTGGTGTGTGCTTGGGCTGAGCATTGAAGCATTTTCGTGTAGAGACTCTTCTTGGAGTTAAACGCCAGCTTTTGTGCCAGTTTGGGCGTTTAACTCCCATTCTTGTGCCAGTTCCGGCGTTTAACGCCGGGCAGTTTTGAGCTGATTTGGAACGCTGGTTTGGGCCATCAAATCTCGGGCAAAGTATGAACTATTATACATTGCTGGAAAGCCCAGGATGTCTACTTTCCAACGCCGTTGAGAGCGCGCCAATTGGGCTTCTGTAGCTCCAGAAAATCCACTTCGAGTGCAGGGAGGTCAGAATCCAACAGCATCTGCAGTCCTTTTCAGTCTCTGAATCAGATTTTTGCTCAGGTCCCTCAATTTCAGCTAGAAAATACCTGAAATAACAGAAAAACACATAAACTCATAGTAAATTCCAGAAAAGTGAATTTTAACTAAAAACTAATAAAAATATACTAAAAACTAACTAAAACATACTAAAAACAATGCCAAAAAGCGTACAAATTATCCGCTCATCAGCTACTATTCCCTTTAGGTTTTAAAGGAGGCAATTTCCATTAGTTGTTTCATTTTCTATGACTATTAACAAGTCTCAGAGTCAAACTTTAACAAATGTGGAATTGTATTTGCCGAAACCTGTTTTTACCCTCGGTCAACTATATGTTGCTCTATCAAGGGTAAAATCAAAATCCAATTTAAAGGTATTAATTGAGAATAATTCATTCAAGACAAAAGATAATACTATCAATATTGTTTATAGAGAAGTATTTAAGAACTTCAGTGACCGTATATAATTCCAAAATTTTGTTATCAATATATAATAATCACAACTTTTTCATTGTCGTCTATCAAGTTATTATTTTATACATGATTATAAAGTTAGCCTTGATAAACCTTTTTGTTAACATGTTCATTATTTTATTACAATTATAATATATTTTGCTTATTATTTAGCAGACACTTTTGTCATAAAATGTCCATAATTTAATTATAACTTTATTTTTTATTAAAATTATCATACCCGTTGCATCGCACGGTCACTTCACTAGTTAGAAACTAAACTAAGGTTTTTGCTCTCCAAAGTCCAAAGCTTATTTGCCATTACTACCTTATTAGCCTTTAGCCATTAGCCCATTACTAGATGAAACGGCATCCATGAACTCAGGGTCATTCTCCAAGGCCTCCAAGATCTCAAAAGGAAGGCACACTTCAACGTCAATGCTGCCTTCTTCCACCCCAGCAAACACGCTAATCTTCCCATTACGCTTGTTTGCGCCGCCACTTCGAACCGCCACAGGCTTCCCCCACCCAAAGTCGTTACCGTAAACATCAAACCGGGGGGAACTGCCGGTGGCCAAGGAGTTGAAGTTAGCCAAATTTCGCAGCTTAAGCAAAGTTGGGCCTCTCACCCAAGAATCACAATGGCTCCTCAACATTTCATCAGTGTACGAAGCTATCATCTTGTTCATCTCAAACGCACACTTCGCAGTACCACCTTCTAGAAGCTTCTCAGCAGTCATGGTCACGCCGCCGACAATTGCTGCATTCCCAAAGTAGTCATCCGGCAGCGGCGGAACCATCCTCGGCCTAGCACCTACCGGAAACCGGTAAGAGAGCTCTTGTTGTGGGTCACAACCGCGGCAGCAACGGATCACAGAGTGCCAAAGATGAGCGAAAACCGCTTGCAGCGAAGAAATTTTATCGGTTCCGGCTTCATCGTTGACTTTTAATTTGAGCTGCAATATCTTCTCCTTTGTGAAGTGGAAGAACCTCTCTGGTGGTGGCGGTTTTTGCTTTTCCAGTTCTGAGTCTTTTGTGAAAGGGAACCGTATAGGAGGCTCAACGCCGTTTAGAAACGCGCGTTCAAGTGAAGGAAGTTTCGACGGTTTGTTGTGGCCACGTGAGATTTCGGCCCAAGAATTGATGAAATGCCAAAACGACTTGCCGTCTGCAACGGCATGGTTGAGCGTGCAGCCGATGAAGACGCCGTCAACTAACTCCGTGACTTGCACTGCGAGCAGCGGCTGCGACGTTCCTTCGTGGTTCTGAACGCCGTTAAGCGGGAAGAATGAGCGAACAACGGAGGGAACGTGCTTGGGTTGAAGGATGTCGTTGACGGTTGTGTTCTCTGCTATAGCATGGACGAAGAGTGCTCCTTGGTTGTTACAGAGGATGTGACACGTGGCGGTTTTGTATTCGTCTTGGTGGTTATGATTGGTTATGACGAAACGGCCTGTGAGAGGTGGAAAGAAGGTGAGAGTGGTGGAGAAGGAGGATTTGAGGTGATTGATGATTTGGATTGGTGATTGGGTTTCTTGGTTGGTGTGATTGTGGAAGTAGAGAAGGCCTTTTTGAATGGGTTCAATGGTGAGGAAAGTGAGATCCCATGGAGTTAGATGGATTTTCTGAGAACAGTAACCCTTTTGGTTTAGTGCTTCTTGAACTAGGCAACTTGAGATGATACGGGTAGATCCCATGGTGTATGTAGGGGTGTTCCTTCTATGAGTGTGCCAACTGCCAAGTGATGGCATATAGTTATAGAAAAATGTTATGCACATCATAATTTATTTATTTTTGACTATTATTTATCTATTAATTTAATAATTCATCAACATATTTTGTTCTATATAAATTTTGATAACCATGTAATTAGTTATATTTTTTGGGGGAGGGGAGGGAGCCTCACGAAGTCCATGTGCGGAGTTAGAAGGGGGGCCTCATCGTTTATGGAATGTTGTGCCCTTTCACGTGACCAAAATACGACGAACAATGTTTGCACTTTGATTTTGTAGATCTAAAAGCAAAGAATGAAATGTTACATCTATGTATACACAAAAAATGCTTTCAGCTAATTAATTGTGTGCAAACTTATGTGAATATATCCCAGTTTTAACTTCTTGATACAAACAAAGCACAGCTCTGATATTCTTGTCTGATTCATTTGGACTTATTGGATGCTTGGCCACGGGAAAAATATGGTTGAGAGAGACATTAGGTGGCTCCATTTCCTTCTTGGCCAATCAAAATCTAAATATCTAATGATGCTGCATGTATTTGGCCAATCATCGCACGCGCTTACATGCACAATATGAGACTTTGATCGGTTTTGTTAGTAATTAAAGGCAAAAGATAACCATGTGTTCAGCGAATTTTTTTAAATTTATTTGTAATTAAATTCAAATAATATATATATTAAATTTAAATATCTGAATACATTGGTAAAAATTATTTTCTCTTTCGATTATACGAAGGCGCTATGTACATTCATACTGAGATCAATTTTTGCTGTTAACTCTTTGATCAATGAATATCTTATCTAAACTAAAAAAAATCTCTTTGTAGTTCTTTGCACACCGTAATTCTTTTTCCAAAATTTAGATTCATACACATTTATGTGTGTAGAGGTAAAAGAATAAAACTCTTGTGTTGATTAGTTTTAATCCTCTGCTCTTATATATATATATATATATATATATATATATATATTAGGGGTGTTTGCGGTGCGGTTTGGTTCGATTTTTTTAAAAAAAATCATCCGATCCAATCGTTTAATTAATATGCGGTTCGGTTTGGTTCGATTTTTTTACCGAGATTATCTAAATCAAATCAAACCAATTAAATTTGGTTTGATTTGGTTCGGTTTGTTCGATTTTTCAATCAATTAAAAAAATACTACCATACTATTTCACAAAGTCATCACGTTGAAATCAACAAACACAAATACACAATAACTAACAAAGTCTTGATCAAATGAAATTCAACGACAAAAGAAATTAACATACAATAATTAAAGAAGTTTAAAAGTTCAATAGTCAATACAACAAAAAATAAATATAAATTTCCAGTGTTTCTACGAGGAGCTGGCGCAGCAGGCAATGTAATTGGAAATCTAATGCTTGTAGATTCATTTGGAAGAGGAACTGGCACAGCATCAATCCATCATCATAACACAAAAACTCTTTCATGACCATCTATATGCTATTTTTGTTTTTTGTATCCTGTAAATTTCTGCAGATTTAAACAATAGGAAAGGATATTTTTAGCTCATAAACATCATGATTCACTGAACATTAAAAATACCTGCAGTTTGATAGGTTCTCCAAAGTTGTTCATATGAACTTTTTTCAACTGAATGCATAAAATCTGCAAACAGAGATCCAAACATTTCAAGCAATTGGGAGATCCAAAACTAACTGTATCATTGAACAAGTATGTCTAGCTGATCGAAGAAATGGAACACATACCCTTGGACATCGAGTAATACTAAGCTACTTCAGAGTCTGAGAAAACCTATTTGACCAAGGTAGGTTTTTAAGATTACACATCTCTGGTAGTCACATAATTCTTGGACAGAGCATCTCCTAAGCTTTTCAAGTTCTACCTGATTAATAAAGCCATAAATTTACAACAAGGAAAGCAGTCAACTGCAAGATTCTGACCACTATTTATGCATCCCACAGCTGCCTGTACCATCTCGAAACAATTACCTCGCTTCGTTCCATTAATGAAAGATACTTGATCGCAGCATTATGCTAACAGTAGTGGCAGTGATAGTTCTCAACATGCTCACCAACAATGAACAATCAGAAGCAATTTTCCTAAATAAATACATTGAACAGTGAACCACAGAACCAATTTCCCTAAACAAATACATTGAACAATCAGAAGCAATTTTCCTAATCAAATACGTTAAACAGTGAACCACATAACCAACAATCAAAAGCAATTTCCATAAACAATGACAACAAATAAAACAATGAATAGTGAACCAGCAATCAGAAGCAATTTCAGTAAAAAATGAACAACAAATAACACAATGAACAACAATCAAAAGTTGTTGAACAGAATAAAACAATGAATCAATAATTATTGAACAAAAATTAGTCAAATTACATACCTGACTCGGAGGCTCGGGCTCCATATTTGACTTGAATCGGTGGCTAGGTGGCTCGGTACTGTGCTGTGTTGTGGGGGGGGGGGGGGCAGAAACGCTGCTGGGAAGAAAGTTTCGACACTGCTGGGCTGTGCTGTGTGTTGTTCTATGCTGGGTGGCTCGGTGGGAACTGGGAAGAAGGCTTCGGCATTGCTGGGAAGAACACTACTGCCTGCTGGGTCCGTGCTCGCTGTCGTTGAGAAGAAGGCTTCGGCACTGCTGGGTCGATGCTTGCTGGGAAGAGTGCTGTTGGGTCAGCGCTCGTTGGGAAAAAGTTTTTGGCGGTGCTGCGAGGTGGCAGAATTTAAAGTCCACAAACTAACCGGCAAGTACACTAGGTTGTACCAAGTAGTACCTCAAGTGAATGAGGGTCAATCCCACGAAGATTGATGGACTAAGCAACAATGATTGCGTGATTTACTTAGTTAGACAAACAAAAAATGGTGTTTTGAGAGTTCAAAAGCATTAACAGTAAATTTAGAATATCAGAAAGCAAGCAGTAAGTTGTTGTGAATTATATGAGTAAAACAGTTAAGTTTTCAGAGATATTTATTTTTCGGATTAACTTTTCTTACCAACTATTTTAATCATGCAAGATTCAATTCATGGCAAACTATATGTGACTAAACCCTAGTTCCTTATACCTTTTTAGTCTCCTCTAACCTTCATCAACTGCCAATTCCTTGGTCACTTGATTTCAATTAGAGGGTTAAGTTCAATTCTAGTTTATATGCCACAGAAATCCTAATTATCCAAATATAAGAGGATTATATATCACGTATCCCGTTAAGTCTAGATAATTAGAAATTTAGGAGAAATTATTTTTAAACTGTTGTTCAAGCAAAGAGCTTTTCCAAGTTTTACAAGAACTCAATTAGAACAAGGGTCATACTTCTGTTCCACTTAGATTCATAAGATAAATAACAAAAACAATTCTTGAAATTGAAATCAATACATGAATTAAAATAGAACAATAATAGTATTAATCCATAGAATAAACAGAGTTCCTAACCTTAACAGTGAAGGTTTAGTTGCTCATGGTTCAGAGAGAAAACAAGGATTCTGTAAAACTGTAAAGTGCGAAATGCGGTAAGAGAGAAGAGAAGCCCGAAGGGCTGATTCTTTTCCGCTTTGATATATCTAATCCTAATTAATGTAAAATATATTTTCTAAAACTAAATAATATCTTTTCCTATTTATAAATAAATTAAGTTTTAATAAAAAATTAATAAAGATCTTTGCATGCTGCTTGATTGAGTGTGGGAACCATTGCCTTTCCTATAGCTGGCGCCTAACTTGATGGAGATGGCGCCTAACTTGAGCCTGGCCAAATAAAATTGGATGCTGATGGTTGTCCTGGCGCCTAACTTGAGAAACTCCAAGTTAGACGCCACCTTGGCAGTGGGCACTTGAAGGCTTTTCTCTTGTCTTGGCGCCTAACTTGGGATTATGCAGCGCACAACTCAAAGCAATCTTTCTTCTGGCACCTAACTTGAGAAACATGAAGTTAAGCGCCAGTATGGCCGAATTGTTGGGAAAGAAGTGTATACTATTATACATCGTTGGAAAGCTCTGGAAGTTAGATTTTCAATGGCACTAGAATCATGTCAATTGGATCTCTGTAGCTCGAGTTTTTTTTTTTTTGGAGTGCAAGAAGGTCAGAGTTAACAGCATCATTCACTTTCTTCTCTTTTTCTACAGAAACTCTGTCAAATCCATCTAAATACTACCTGAAATAAATAGAATTGCACACAACTCAAAGTAGCATCCTTAGTGGCTAAAAGATATTTAAATCTTGATCAAACTTAACAATTCAAATACAAATTCACTAGGAAAAGATAGGAAAGATGCTCATGCATCACAACACCAAACTTGAATTGTTGCTTGTCCTTAAGCAACTAAAACTAATATAGGCTCAGGAAGTGAATTTGCATGAAAAGTGAGTGTTCCATTAAGTGCCTGCCTCTTCTTAAAGTGGGGTTTACACATTACAATCCTGAATAGTTTTGACATTTCACTATCCTTTGAATCTGATGAATATCACTGTCATTTGGAATTGGAATCCGGATAATATTATAAATTCTCTGGCCTTTATACTTTGGTTTAATCCTTGAACATAGCAAAATTTCTTTCATTCTCTTTTCCTTGGTGCTTTGCACCTTAAGCCTAGCCGTGACTTTAAGTGCTTTGTCTCAAGCTTTACTTGACACAAAAACACCACAAGCACTTAACTAGGGGACTCTCTTTAGGTTCTGATTTTTCTTTCAGTTACTCCCAAATAGTGGTTGATGAGCGGATAATTTGTACCCTTTTTGGCATTGTTTTTAGTATGTTTTTAGTAGTTTTAGTTGAGTTCTTAGTATATTTTTATTAGTTTTTAGCTAAAATTCACTTTTCTGGACTTTACTATGAGTTTGTGTGTTTTTCTGTGATTTCAGGTATTTTCTGGCTGAAATTGAGGGATCTGAGCAAAAATCTGATTCAGAGACTGAAAAGGACTGCAGATGCTGTTGGATTCTGACCTCCCTGCACTCGAAGTGGATTTTTTGGAGCTACAGAAGCTCAATTGGCGCGCTCTCAACGGCGTTGGAAAGTAGACATCCTGGGCTTTCCAGCAATATATGATAGTTCATACTTTGCCCAAGATTTGATGGCCCAAACCGGCGTTCAAAGTCACCTACAGAAATCCCAGCGTTAAACGCCGGAACTGGCACCTAAATGGGAGTTAAACGCCCAAACTGGCATAAAAGCTGGCGTTTAACTCCAAGAGGAGTCTCTACACGAAAATGCTTCATTTTCTCAGCTCAAGCACACACCAAGTGGGCCCGGAAGTGGATTTTTATGTCATTTACTCATCTTTGTACACCTTAGGCTACTAGTTTTCTATAAGTAGGACCTTTTACTATTGTATTTGACATCTTGGGATCTGAGATCATCTTTAGGTCTTTGAATCTTTTGATCACTTTGGGAGGCTGGCCTCACGGCCATGCCTAGACCTTGTTCTTATGTATTTTTAACGGTGGAGTTTCTACACACCATAGATTAAGGTGTGGAGCTCTGCTGTACCTCGAGTATTAATGCAATTACTATTGTTCTTCTATTCAATTCCGCTTGTTCTTTGTCCAAGATATCACTTGTTCTTCAACTTGATGAATGTGATGATCCGTGACACTCATCACCATTCTCACCTATGAACAAGGTGACTGACAACCACTCTTGTTCTACAAGCATATGAGGCTCCAGTGTTTATCTCTTGGATTCCTGATACACGATGCATGGTTGATCGCCTGACAACCGAGTGCTCGCCTGACAAACGAGCCAGCCATTCCGTGAGATCAGAGTCTTCGTGGTATAGGCGAGAACTGATGGCGGCATTCAAGAGAATCCGGAAGGTCTAACCTTGTCTGTGGTATTCTGAGTAGGATTCAATGATTGAATGACTGTGACGTGCTTCAAACTCCTAGCAGGCGGGGCGTTAGTGACAGACGCAAAAGGATCGATGGATTTTATTCCGGCCTGACCGAGAACCGACAGCTGATTAGCCATATGCTGTGACAGAGCATGGGAACATTTTCACTGAGAGGATGGGAGGTAGCCACTGACAACGGTGAAACCCTACATGAGCTTGCCATGGAAAGGAGTAAGAAGGATTGGATGAAGACTGTAGGAAAGCAGAGAGACGGAAGGGAAGGCATCTTCATACGCTTATCTGAAGCTCTCACCAATGATATACATAAGTATCTCTATCTTTATCTTTATGCTTTATTCGTTTATCACTATACCCATTTGAGTCTGCCTGACTGAGATTTACAAGGTGACCATAGCTTGCTTCATACCAACAATCTCCGTGGGATCGACCCTTACTCGCGTAAGGTTTATTACTTGGACGACCCAGTGCACTTGCTGGTTAGTTGTGCGAAGTTGTAGTGATCACAATTTCGTGCACCAAGTTTTTGGCGCCGTTGCCGGGGATTGTTCGAGTATGGACAACTGACGGTTCATCTTGTTGCTTAGATTAGGTATTTTTTTTAGAGTTCTTAAGAATGAATTCTAGTGTTTCAAGGTGATGTTCTTATCATCACCAAAGCTGATTGATCCTCATCAATTTAGCTCTTGAATGCAATGTCCTGCTGAAGCTTGGCTAGCTATGTCTAATTCCTTTAGACTAAAGCTTTAGACTAACATTGCATGATTCCTGGAATTCTCATTAAGAATTTTGATACCTTTATTTTCCTTTTCACCTAATTTTCGAAAAATCCAAAAAAAAAAATTTACAAAATCATAAAAACCAAAAATATTTTATGTTTCTTGTTTGAGTCTAGTATTTCATCTTAAGTTTGGTGTCAATTGCATGCATTCATTCATGTGTCTTAAGGATCTTCAAGTAATTCTTGATTATTTCTTACTCTAATCTTTAAATTCTCTTGACTTGAGTGTTTTGTTGTTTCTCATATGCATTCTCATTTTGTTAGTGTCAATAGTATACAAACTGCTAAGTTTGGTGTCTTGCATGCATTGCTGTTTGATTTTAGTTGCATTTTGATTATTCCTCATTATTAAAAATCCAAAAATATTTTTAATTTGTGTCTTTTCAAGTCAATAATACAGAGAATTGAAGATTCAGAACATACTGCAGAGGAATTATACAGAAAAAGCTGGGCATTCAAAATGCCCAGTGAAGAAGACAGACTGGCGTTTAAACGCCAGCCAGGGTGCCTGGCTGGGCATTTAACGCCCAAAAGGGTAGTAGTTTGGGCGTTAAACGCCAGAATGTGCACCATTCTGGGCGTTTAACGCCAGGATGGCACAAGAGGGAAGATTTTGTTTTGAAATCAATTTTTTTTCAAGTTTTCAAAGTTTTTCAAAATCAAATCTTTTTCAAATCATATCTTTTCAATCAAATGTCTTCAAAATCAATTTCTTTCCTTTTTCAAAGATACTTGCTAACAATTAATGATTTGATTGAACAATTCAAGTATGTTGCCTTTTCTGTTGAGAAAGGTTTAATGTTTGAATCATATCTTTTCTTGTTAGGCAAGTCATTAATTTTTAAAATCAAATCTTTTTAAAATGTTTTTCAAATCATATCTTTTAAATCACATCTTTTTAAAACCAATCATATCTTCTTAACCACATCTTTTTCAAAATAGTTTTCAATCAAATCTTTTTGATTTCTAATTTCAAAATCTTTTTCAAAAAATCACTTGATTTCTTTCCCACTTTTATTTTTGAAAATCAATTAGTGTTTTTCAAAATGTTTTCAAAATCTTTTACTTAATTTTCGAAAATTACTTCCCTTCTTCTCACATCGTTCTGTTTATGGACTAACACTATCCCTTAATGCAAAATTCGAACTCCATCTTCTTTGATAAGTTCGAATTTTCTACTTCTGTCTTCTATTTCTCTTCTTCCTCTGACACCTCAAGGAATCTCTATACTGTGACATAGAGGATTCCATATTTTCTTGTTCTCTTCTCTTTCATATGAGCAGGAACAAAGACAAAGGCATTCTTGTTGAAGCTGACCCTGAACCTGAAAGGACCTTGAAGCGAAAGCTAAGAGAAGCTAAGGCACAACTCTCTGTAGAGGACCTAACCGAATTCTTCAAAGAAGAAGAAGACATGGCAGCCGAAAACAACAACAATGCAAACAATGCAAGGAAGGTGCTGGGTGACTTTACTGCACCTACTCCCGACTTCTATGGGAGAAGCATCTCTATCCCTGCCATTGGAGCAAACAACTTTGAGCTTAAGCCTCAATTAGTTTCTCTAATGCAACAGAATTGCAAGTTCCATGGACTTCCATTGGAAGATCCTCATCAGTTTTTAGCTGAGTTCTTGCAAATCTGTGACACAGTCAAGACTAATGGGGTTGACCCTGAGGTCTACAGACTGATGCTATTCCCTTTTGTTGTAAGAGACAGAGCTAGGACATGGTTGGACTCACAACCTAAAGAAAGCCTGGACTCTTGGGAAAAGCTAGTCAATGCCTTCTTGGCAAAGTTCTTTCCACCTCAAAAATTGAGTAAGCTTAGAGTGGAAGTCCAAACCTTCAGACAGAAGGATGGAGAGTCCCTCTATGAAGCTTGGGAAAGATACAAACAATTAATCAGAAAATGTCCTTCTGACATGCTTTCTGAATGGAGCATCATAGGTATTTTCTATGATGGTCTATCTGAACTATCCAAGATGTCCTTGGATAGCTCTGCTGGAGGATCTCTTCATCTGAAGAAGACGCCTACAGAAGCTCAAGAGCTCATTGAAATGGTTGCAAATAACCAATTCATGTACACTTCTGAAAGGAATCCTGTGAACAATGGGACAAGTCAGAAGAAAGAAGTTCTTGAGATTGATGCTCTGAATGCCATTCTGGCTCAGAACAAGATATTGACTCAACAAGTCAATTTGATTTCTCAAAGTTTGTCTGGAATGCAAAATGCACCAAGCAGTACTAAGGATGCTTCATCTGAAGAAGAAGCTTATGATCCTGAGAACCCTTCAATGGAAGAGGTGAATTACCTAGGAGAACCCTATGGAAACACCTATAATTCTTCATGGAGAAATCACCCAAATTTCTCATGGAAAAATCAAGAGAGACCTCAACAAGGTTTCAACAATAATAGTGGAAGAAACAGGTTTAGCAATGGCAAGCCTTTTCCATCATCTTCTCAGCAACAGACAGAGAATTCTAAGCAGAACCCCTCTGACTTAGCAACCATGGTCTCTGATCTAATCAAAATCACTCAAAGTTTCATGACTGAAACAAGGTCCTCCATTAGAAATTTGGAGGCACAAGTGGGACAGCTGAGCAAGAAAGTTACTGAACTCCCTCCAAGTACTCTTCCAAGCAACACAGAAGAAAATCCAAAAGGAGAGTGCAAGGCCATCAACATGACCGAATTTGGAGAGGAAAGAGAGGAAGTGGACGCCACTGAGGAAGACCTCAATGGGCGTGCACTAGCCTCCTCTGAGTTCCCCAATGAGGAACCATGGGAATCTGAGGCTCAAAATGAGACCATAGAGATTCCATTGGACTTACTTCTGCCATTCATGGGCTCTGATGAGTATTCTTCCTCTAAAGAGGATGAGTATGTCACTGAAGAGCAAGTTGCTAAATACCTTGGAGCAATCATGAAGCTAAATGACAAGTTATTTGGAAATGAGACTTGGGAGGATGAACCTCCTTTGCTCACCAAAGAACTAGATGACTTGTCTAGGCAGAAATTACCTCAAAAGAGACAAGATCCTGGGAAGTTTTCCATACCTTGTACCATAGGCACCATGACCTTCAAGAAGGCCCTGTGTGACTTAGGGTCAAGTGTAAACCTCATGCCTCTCTCTGTAATGGAGAAGCTAGGGATCTTTGAGGTACAAGCTGCAAGAATCTCACTGGAGATGGCAGACAACTCAAGAAAACAAGCTCATGGACTTGTAGAGGATGTTTTGGTGAAGATTGAAGACCATTACATCCCTGCTGATTTCATAGTCCTAGAGACTGGGAAGTGCATGGATGAATCTATCATCCTTGGCAGACCTTTCCTAGCCACAGCAAAGGCTGTGATTGATGTTGATGGAGGTGAACTGATCATTCAAGTGAATGAAGAATCCTTTGTGTTTAAGGCTCAAGGATATCCCTCTGTCACCATGGAGAGGAAGCATGAAGAGCTTCTCTCAAATCAGAGTCAAACAGAGCCCCCACAGTCAAACTCTAAGTTTGGTGTTGGGAGGCCACAACCAAACTCTAAGTTTGGTGTTGAACCCCCACATTCAAACTCTAAATTTGGTGTTGGGAGGTTCCAACATTTCTCTGAGTATCTGTGAGGCTCCATGAAGAGCCCTTTGTCAAGCTACTGACATTAAAGAAGCGCTTGTTGGGAGGCAACCCAATGTTATATTTTATCTATTTTCTTTTGTTATTTTATGTTTTTTGTAGGTTGATGATCATAAGAAGTCACAAAATCAATTGAAAAAGCAAAAACAGAATGAAAAACAGGAAGAAAAACAGCACACCCTGGAGGAAGAACTCACTGGCGTTTAAACGCCAGTGAGGCTAGCAGTTGGGCGTTTAACGCCCAGTCTGGCACCATTCTGGGCGTTTAACGCCAGAAAGGGGCACCAGACTGGCGTTAAACGCCAGAAAAGGGCAAGAACCTGGCGTTAAACGCCAGAAAGGGGCACCAGCCCGGCGTTTAACGCCAGAATTGGCTCAAAACGTGTTTTTGAATGCCATTTGGTGCAGGGATGACTTTTCCTTGACACCTAAGGATCTGTGGACCCCACAGGATCCCCACCAACCCCACCACCCTCTCTCTTCTTCACCCATTCACCAATCACCTCAATACCTCTTCCCCAAAAACCCCCACCTATCAAATCCCACTATCATCATCACTCCTTCATTTTCACACACCCTAAACACTACTTCTTCCCCTAATGGCCGAAACACAAAGCCATTCCCTTCTTCCTCATTTCTTCTTCTTCTACTCTCTTCTTTCTTCTTTTGCTCGAGGACGAGCAAACCTTTTAAGTTTGGTGTGGTAAAAGCATCGCTTTTTGTTTTTCCATAACCATTTATGGCATCCAAAGCCGGTTCAATTGAGAAGGCATGACCTCAAGCCCATTACTAAAGGATGGAGCAAACAAGAGACCCCTCTCATCATGAGATCCCTGAGATGCCTCAAGGGATGCACTTTTCTCCACAAGACTATTGGGAGCAAATTAACACCTCCCTAGGAGAATTGAGTTCCAACATGGGACAACTAAGAGAGGAGCAACAAAGACAAGGAAGAGACATTGAGGAGCTCAAGCACTCCATAAGACCTTCAAGAGGAAGAACAAGCCGCCATCACTAAGGTGGACCCGTTCTTTAATCCCCTTGTTCTTTATTTTTCTGTTTTTCGAAAATTATGCTTTATGTTTATCCATGTTTGTGTCTTATGATCATTAGTGTCTTAGTGTCTATGCCTTAAAGTTATGAATGTCCTATGAAATCCATCACCTTTCTTAAATGAAAACTGTTTTTATTACAAAAGAACAAGAAGTACAGGATTTCGAATTCATCTTTAAAACTAGCTTAATTAGTTTGATGTGGTGACAATACTTTTTGTTTTCTGAATGTATGCTTGAACAGTGCATATGTCTTTTGAATTTGTTGTTCATGAATGTTAAAATTGTTGGCTCTTGAAAGAATGATGAAAAAGGAGACATGTTACTGAGGATCTGAAAAATCATAAAAATGATTCTTGAAGCAAGAAAAAGCAGTGAATACAAAAAAAAAAGAGAAAGCAAGCGAAAAAAAAAACGAAAAAGAAAGAAAAAAGAAAGAAATAAAGTTGTGATACAAGGCAAAAAGAGTGTGCTTAAGAACCCTGGACACCTCTAATTGGGGACTCTAGCAAAGCTAAGTCACAATCTGAAAAGGTTCACCCAATTATGTGTCTGTGGCATGTATGTATCCGGTGGTAATACTGGAAGACAGAGTGCTTTAGGCCACGGCCAAGACTCAATAAGTAGCTGTGTTCAAGAATCATCATACTTAACTAGGAGAATCAATAACACTATCTGGATTCTGAGTTCCTAAAGAAGCCAATCATTCTGAATTTCAAAGGATAAAGTGAGATGCCAAAACTGTTCAGAGGCAAAAAGCTACTAGTCCCGCTCATCTAATTTGGAGCTAAGTTTCATTGATAATTTGGAGTCTATAGTATATTCTCTTCTTTTTATCTTATTTGATTTTCAGTTGCTTGGGGACAAGCAACAATTTAAGTTTGGTGTTGTGATGAGCGGATAATTTGTACCCTTTTTGGCATTGTTTTTAGTATGTTTTTAGTAGTTTTAGTTGAGTTCTTAGTATATTTTTATTAGTTTTTAGCTAAAATTCACTTTTCTGGACTTTACTATGAGTTTGTGTGTTTTTCTGTGATTTCAGGTATTTTCTGGCTGAAATTGAGGGATCTGAGCAAAAATCTGATTCAGAGACTGAAAAGGACTGCAGATGCTGTTGGATTCTGACCTCCCTGCACTCGAAGTGGATTTTTTGGAGTTACAGAAGCCCAATTGGGGCGTTCGCAACGGCGTTGGAAAGTAGACATCCTGGGCTTTCCAGCAATATATGATAGTCCATACTTTGCCCAAGATTTGATGGCCCAAACCGGCGTTCAAAGTCACCTACAGAAATCCCAGCGTTAAACGCCGGAACTGGCACCTAAATGGGAGTTAAACGCCCAAACTGGCATAAAAGCTGGTGTTTAACTCCAAGAGGAGTCTCTACACGAAAATGCTTCATTTGCTCAGCCCAAGCACACACCAAGTGGGCCCGGAAGTGGATTTTTATGTCATTTACTCATCTTTGTACACCTTAGGCTACTAGTTTTCTATAAGTAGGACCTTTTACTATTGTATTTGACATCTTGGGATCTGAGATCATCTTTAGGTCTTTGAATCTTTTGATCACTTTGGGAGGCTGGCCTCACGGCCATGCCTAGACCTTGTTCTTATGTATTTTCAACGGTGGAGTTTCTACACACCATAGATTAAGGTGTGGAGCTCTGCTGTACCTCGAGTATTAATGCAATTACTATTGTTCTTCTATTCAATTCCGCTTGTTCTTTGTCCAAGATATCACTTGTTCTTCAACTTGATGAATGTGATGATCCGTGACACTCATCACCATTCTCACCTATGAACAAGGTGACTGACAACCACTCTTGTTCTATGGTGCACGAAATTGCAATAACACTTTTGCAATCCCGCACAACTAACCAGCAAGTGCACTGGGTCGTCCAAGTAATACCTTGCGTGAGCAAGGGTCGATCCCACGGAGATTGTCGGCTTGAAGCAAGCTATGGTTATCTTGTAAATCTTAGTCAGGATATCAGAAATTATCAGGATTGATTGTAAGAAGCAAAAGAACATGTAATGGTTACTTGTACTGCAGTAATGGAGAATGGGTTGAGGTTTGGAGATGCTCCATCTTTCGAATCTCTGCTTTCCTACTGTCTTCTTCATCAAACACGCATGTCTCCTTCCATGGCAAGCTCGTGTAGGGTCTCACTGTTGTCAGCAGCTACCTCCCATCCGCGCAGTGAAAGCTAATGCACACACTCTGTCACAGTGCTGCCAATCACCGGTTTGGTTCCCTCCCCTACCGGAATAGAATCACTCTTTTGCGTCTGTCACTAACGCCCAGTAGGTTACAGGTTTGAAGCACGTCACAGTCATTCAATCATTGAATCCTACTCAGAATACCACAGACAAGGTTTAGACCTTCCGGATTCTCTTGAATGCTGCCATCAGGTCCTGCCTATGCCACGAAGATTCCGATGAAAGAACCCAAGAGATAACTACTCAATCTAAGATAGAACAGAGGTGGTTGTCAGGCACGTGTTCATGGTTGAGAATGATGATGATTGTCACGGATCATCACATTCATCCGGATTAAGAACAAGTGTTATCTTAGAATGGAAGCAAGCATGATTGAATAAGAAACAGTGGTAATTGCATTAATCCATCAAGACACAGCAGAGCTCCTCACCCCCAACCATGGGGTTTAGAGGCTCATACTGTGGAAAGAACGTGTACAAAATGTTATGAGGTCATAAGGTTCGGATTACAATGTAAAAAGGTCCTATAAGTAGTAAACTAGTATCCTAAGGTTTACAGAAATGAGTAAATGACAGAAAAATCCACTTCCTGGCCCACTTGGTGTGTGCTTGGGCTGAGCAATGAAGGAAATTCGTGTAGAGACCTTTTCTGGAGTTAAACGCCAGTTCTCATGCCAGTTTGGGCGTTTAACTCCAACTTTTATTCCAGTTCCGGCGTTTAACGCTGGAATTTCTGAGGGCGGGTTGCTACGCGGGTTTGGGCCATCAAATCTTGGACAAAGTATGGACTATTATATATTGCTGGAAAGCCCAGGATGTCTACTTTCCAATGCCGTTGAGAGCGCGCCAATTGGGCTTCTGTAGCTCCAGAAAATCCACTTCGAGTGCAGGGAGGTCAGAATCCAACAGCATCTGCAGTCCTTTTCAGTCTCTGAATCAGATTTTTGCTCAGATCCCTCAATTTCAGCCAGAAAATACCTGAAATCACAGAAAAACACACAAACTCATAGTAAAGTCCAGAAAAGTGAATTTTAATTAAAAACTAATAAAAATATACTAAAAACTAACTAAAAGATACTAAAAACATACTAAAAACAATGCCAAAAAGCATACAAATTATCCGCTCATCACAACACCAAACTTAAATTGTTGCTTGTCCCCAAGCAACTGAAAATCAAAATAGGATAAAAGAAGAGAATATACTATAGACTTCAAAATATCAAAGAAACATAGTTCCAATTAGATGAGCGGGACTAGTAGCTTTTTGCCTCCGAACAGTTTTGGCATCTCACTCTATCCTTTGAAGTTCAGAATGATTGGCATCTATAAGAACTTAGAACTCAGATAGTGTTATTGATTCTCCTAGTTAAGTATATTGATTCTTGAACATAGCTAGTGTATGAGTCTTGGCTGTGGCCCAAAGCACTCTGTCTTCCAGTATTACCACCGGATACATACATGCCACAGACACATAATTGGGTGAACCTTTTTAGATTGTGACTCAGCTTTGCTAAAGTCCCCAATTAGAGGTGTCCAGGGTTCTTAAGCACACTCTTGTTGCCTTGGATCACAACTTTATTTCCTTCTCTCTTTTTTTTTTTTTTTTAAATTTTTTTCGAAAATATTTTTTTTTTGAATATTGCTTTTTCTTGCTTCAAGAATCAATTTGATGATTTTTCAGATCCTCAATAACAGTTCTCTTTCTCCTCATTCTTTCAAGAGCCAACAATTTTAACATTCTCAAAACAACAAATTCAAAAGACATATGCACTGTTCAAGCATTCATTCAGAAAACAAAAAGTATTGTCACCACATCAAGCTAATTCAACTAGTTTCAGAGATAAATTTCGAAACCCTGTACTTCTTGTTCTTTTGTGATTAAAGCATTTTTCTTTTAAGAGAGGTGATGGATTCATAGGACATTCATAGCTTTAAGGCATAAACTTTATTAATTTTATTAATTAAGAACAAGACTCAAATATAGATATAAGATGAGACTAAAAATAAAGGAAAAAAAAATAATAATAAGAAAAAACGAAAAACAGAGGCTCCTAATGATAGAGGTTTCACAGAGTTAGGACTCAACAACCTTGATTTTGAGAAGTGGATGCTCTCTCAGCTTGAGAGGAGAGCTTTTGGCGCTTTAGTTCTTTGATTTCACGCCCCTGCTTCTCTTGTTCCTTCAGCAATTTGCAGATCATGCAGTTCTGATTCTGCTGTTCTTCCTTTAGTTGCTCCATAGTCTCTTGCAGCTTGTTGATGGATGCTTCTAGGCTGGCCCAGTAGCCAATTTCAGGGAATTCAGGGAGGAACTCACGCGCCCTCCTCTTGATAGAGTTGTCTTGCACTTGTCCTTCCATTGACTTCTTGGTGATTGGATGTTCAATGGGTATGAACTCATCTACTCCCATCTTTACCCCAGCCTCTTTACAGAGCAAGGAGATTAAGCTTGGGTAAGCCAATTTGGCTTCAGTGGAATTCTTATTTGCAATTGTGTAGATCTCACAAGCAATCACATGATGCACCTCCACTGCTTTTCCAAGCATAATGCAGTGAATCATCACTGCTCTCTTGATGGTGACCTCAGAACGGTTGCTAGTGGGCAATATGGAACGCCCAATAAAGTCTAGCCAACCTCTTGCAATTGGTTTGAGGTCTCCCCTCTTGAGTTGGTTTGGGACACCCTTAGAATTGGTTATCCACTTAGTTCCAGGGAGGCATATGTCCTCTAGAACTTGATCCAACCCCTTATCTACTCTCACCATCCTCCTATTAAAGGAATCAGGATCATCTTGTAGTTGAGGCAACTTGAAGATTTCTCTTATTTTGTCCAGATGGAAGTATATAACTTTCCCTCTGACCATGGTTCTATGGGTATGGTAGGCAGTTCCAGTCATTCTTTGCTTATCTGTTAGCCACAGATTTGAATAGAATTCCTGAACCATGTTCCTTCCAACCTTTGTCTCAGGATTGGTCAGAACTTCCCAACCTCTGTTTCGAATTTGCTCTTGGATCTCCGGATATTCATCTTCTTTCAGATCAAATTTAACTTCCGGGATCACTGACCTCAGACCCATTATTTTGTGATAATGGTCTTCATGTTCCTTGGTTAAGAACTTCTCTTCATTCCAAAGATTCTTTGGATTATTCTCTTTCTTGCCTCTTAAATTGGTTTGTTTTCCCTTAGGAACCATGATATTGATGAATCTTGGTGAATCTTGGCTTAGTGATCACGGAAAAGCACACCAAACTTAGAGGTTTGCTTGTCCTCAAGCAAAAGAGAAGAGAGAAGAGAGGGGGAGGAAGAGAAAATTCGAATGGTGTGGTTGGAAGAGTGGAACAAGCGTGTATTTAAAAGGTGGGGAGGGTAGTTTTTCGAAAACAAAGAGGAATTTGAAAGGGGATTTGAGAAGATTTGAGAAGAAATTGAGAAAATGGTGAAATTTTTGAACAATGTTTGTAATTGATTTGAAATAAATTTGAAAAAGAGGTTTTGATTTTTGAAGATTTGAAAGTGAATGATGAATGATTAAAGTGTGATTTTGTAGAAAAGTATGGGTGAGAAAAGGAAAGTTTGAAAAAAATCTGATTTGAAAACAAAATTGTGGTCCCCCCACCTTTCTGGCGTTAAACGCCCAGAATGGTACCCATTTTGGCGTTTAACGCCCACTTGGCACCCTTTTTGGGCGTTTAACGCCCAGCCAGGTACCCTGGCTGGCGTTAAACGCCAGAAAACCTTTCTCACTGGGCGTTTTTCTGAACGCCCAGTGATGCTGCACACCTGGCGTTAAACGCCCAGAATGGTGCCCATTCTGGCGTTTAACGCCCAGAATGGTACCATTACTGGCGTTAAACGCCCAGAATGGTGCCCATTCTGGCGTTTAACGCCCAAAATGCCCTTTACTGGCGTTTTTTCGCCAGTAAGCTCATTTTCTCTGCTTTTTGAGCTAAATCCTTCTGTAACTCTGTGAATTCCTTCATTTTTGATACTTGCCTCTGTAAGAACTAATCATACAACTTCCTAATGACTGGGTTGCCTCCCAGTAAGCGCTTCTTTACTGTCTTTAGCTGGACTTCTGCTGAGAATCACTCAAGCCTTAGTTTTGAGCATTCCTGCTCAAAATTTCCTTCAAGATAATGCTTGATTCTCTGTCCATTAACAATGAACTTCCTGTCAGAATCAATATCCTGAAGCTCAACATATCCATATGGTGACACTCCTGTAATCACATATGGACCCCTCCAACGGGATTTGAGTTTTCCTGGAAACAGTCTGAGCCTAGAGTTGAAGAGCAGAACTTTTTGTCCTGGCTCAAAGACTCTGGTTGACAATCTCTTGTCATGCCACTTCTTTGCCTTTTCCTTATAGATCTTAGCATTTTCAAAGGCATTGAGTCTGAACTCCTCTAGCTCATTTAGCTGGAGCAATCTTTTTTCACCAGCTAACTGTGCATCCATGTTCAGGAATCTGGTTGCCCAGTAGGCTTTATGTTCCAGTTCCACTGGCAAATGACAGGCCTTCCCATACACCAGTTGGTATGGGGAGGTCCCTATAGGAGTCTTGAATGCTGTTCTGTATGCCCACAGAGCATCATCCAAGCTCTTTGCCCAATCCTTTCTTCGGGACATTACAGTCCGTTCCAGGATTCTTTTTAGCTCTCTGTTAGAGACTTCAGCTTGCCCATTTGTCTGTGGATGATACGGAGTTGCCACTTTATGGCTGATTCCATATCTAACCATAGCAGAGTATAGCTGTTTATTGCAGAAATGAGTGCCCCCATCACTGATTAGCACTCTGGGGACGCCAAACCTGCTGAAAATGTTCTTCTGGAGGAATTTCAGCACGGTCTTGGTATCATTAGTGGGTGCAGCAATTGCTTCTACCCACTTAGATACATAGTCCACTGCCACCAGAATGTAGGTGTTTGAGTATGATGGTGGGAATGGCCCCATGAAGTCAATTCCCCATACATCAAACAGCTCTATCTCTAATATCCCTTGTTGAGGCATGGCGTATCCGTGAGGCAGGTTACCAGCTCTTTGGCAACTGTCACAGTTACGCACAAACTCTCGGGAATCTTTATAGAGAGTAGGCCAGTAGAAGCCGCACTGGAGAACTTTAGTGGCTGTTCGCTCACTTCCAAAATGTCCTCCATACTGTGATCCATGGCAGTGCCATAGGATCCTTCGTGCTTCCTCTCTGGGTACACACCTGCGGATCACTCTGTCAGCACATCTCTTAAAGAGATATGGTTCATCCCAAAGGTAGTACTTGGCATCTGAAATTAGTTTCTTTCTCTGCACATAACTGTACTCTTTGGGTATGAACCTCACAGCTTTATAGTTTGCAATATCTGCAACCCATGGAGCTTCCTGAATGGCAAAGAGTTGCTCATCTGGGAAAGTCTCAGAGATCTCAGTAGAAGGGAGGGACGCCCCAGCTACTGGTTCTATTCTGGACAGATGATCAGCTACTTGGTTCTCTGTCCCTTTTCTGTCTCTTATTTCTATATTAAACTCTTGCAGAAGCAACACCCATCTAATAAGCCTGGGTTTTGAATCCTGCTTTGTGAGTAAGTATTTAAGAGCAGCATGGTCAGTGTACACAATCACCTTTGATCCCACTAAGTAGGATCTAAACTTGTCAATGGCATAGACCACTGCAAGTAACTCTTTTTCTGTGGTTGTGTAATTCTTCTGTGCATCATTTAGAACACGGCTAGCATAATAAATGACATGCAGAAGTTTGTTATGCCTCTGTCCCAACACTGCACCAATGGCATGATCACTGGCATCACACATTAATTCAAATGGTAATGCCCAGTCTGGTGCAGAGATGACTGGTGCTGTGACCAGTTTAGCTTTCAGGGTCTCAAATGCCTGCAAACACTGTGTGTCAAACACAAATGGTGTGTCAGCAGCTAACAGGTTACTCAGAGGTTTAGCAATTTTTGAAAAGTCCTTGATAAACCTTCTGTAGAATCCTGCATGCCCCAGAAAGCTTCTGATTGCCTTAACATTGGCAGGTGGTGGTAATTTTTCAATTACCTCCACCTTTGCCTTATCCACCTCTATTCCCCTGCTTGAAATTTTGTGCCCAAGGACAATTCCTTCAGTCACCATAAAGTGACATTTCTCCCAGTTTAAAACCAGGTTAGTCTCTTGGCATCTTTTCAGGACAAGTGATAGGTGGTCAAGACAGGAGCTAAATGAGTCTCCATATACTGAAAAGTCATCCATGAAGACTTCCAGAAATTTCTCTACCATGTCTGAGAAGATAGAGAGCATGCACCTCTAAAAGGTTGCAGGTGCATTGCACAGATCAAAAGGCATTCTCCTATAGGCAAACACGCCAGAAGGGCAGGTGAATGCTGTTTTCTCTTGGTCCTGGGGATCTACTGCGATTTGGTTATAGCCTGAATAGCCATCCAAAAAGCAGTAATAATCATGACCAACTAATCTTTCTAGCATTTGGTCTATGAATGGTAAAGGAAAATGATCCTTTCTGGTGGCTGTATTGAGCCTTCTGTAGTCAATACACATGCGCCATCCTGTGACTGTTCTTGTAGGAACCAGTTCATTTTTTTCATTATGAACCACTGTCATGCCTCCCTTTTTGGGAACAACTTGGACAGGGCTCACCCAGGGGCTATCAGAAATAGGATAAATAATCCCAGCCTCCAGTAATTTAGTGACCTCTTTCTGCACCACCTCCTTCATGGCAGGATTTAGCCTCCTCTGTGGTTGAACCACTGGTTTGGCATTATCCTCCAATAGGATCTTGTGCATGCATCTGGCTGGGCTAATGCCCTTGAGATCACTTATGGACCACCCAAGAGCTGTCTTGTGTGTCCTTAGCACTTTAATCAGTGCTTCCTCTTCCTGTGAATTTAAGGCAGAGCTTATAATCACTGGAAAAGTGTCACCCTCTCCCAGAAATGCATATTTCAGGGATGGTGGTAATGGTTTGAGTTCAGGCTTAGGAGGCTTATCCTCCTCCTGAGGAATTTTCGAAAATTCCTTTGCCTCCTCTGGCTCTTCCTGATCAGTTGGAGCATCTTTGAAGATGTCCTCAAGCTCTGATTCTAGGCTTTCAGCCATATTGATCTCTTCTACCAAAGAGTCAATAATGTCAGCGTCCATGCAGTCCTCTGGTGTGTCTGGATGCTGCATTGCTTTTACAGCATTCAACTTGAACTCATCCTCATTGACTCTCAAGGTTACTTCCCCTTTTTGTACATCTATGAGAGTTCGTCCAGTTGCTAGGAAAGGTCTTCCTAGAATGAGAGTTGCACTTTTGTGCTCCTCCATTTCCAGCACCACAAAGTCAGTTGGAAAGGCAAATGGCCCAACCTTGACAATCATGTCCTCTATTATGCCTGATGGGTGTTTAATGGAGCCATCAGCAAGTTGGAGGCATATCCTGGTTGGTTTGACCTCTCCAATCAACCCAAGCTTTCTGATAGTGGATGCAGGTATTAAATTAATACTTGCTCCAAGATCACATAAGGCTACCTTGGTGTAAGTGCCTTCCAATGTGCATGGTATCAGAAAGCTTCCAGGATCTTGAAGCTTTTCTGGTAAGCTTTTTAGAATGACTGCACTGCATTCTTCAGTGAGAAACACTTTTTCAGTTTCTCTCCAATCCTTCTTATGACTTAAGATCTCTTTCATGAACTTAGCATAAGAAGGTATTTGCTCAAGTGCCTCTGCAAAAGGAATCTTTATTTCAAGAGTCCTTAAATAGTCTGCAAAGCGGGCAAATTGTTTATCCTGTTCCGCTTTGCGGAGTTTCTGAGGATAAGGCATCTTGGCTTGATATTCTTCAACCTTAGATGCTGCAGGTTTATTCCTTACAGAAGTGGTTGAAGAAGCCTTGTTAGAGGGATTACTGTCAGCACTCTCAGGTGTCTGATTCTCCTTGGGCGTTTGAACGCCAGGAGTGGATGAAGTTTGGGCGTTAAACGCCAACTTCTCCCCCTTTTCTGGCGTTTGAACGCCAGAACTGGGCAGGGAATGGGCGTTTAACGCCAGCTTTCCTCCCTGTTCTGGCGTTTGAACGCCAGTATTGGGCAAGGAATGGGCGTTTAACGCCAACTTTCCTTCCCTTTCTGGCGTTTGAACGCCAATAATATTCCTCTCTGGGCTCTTACTGTCCTCAGAGGGATTTTGAACAGTGGCTTGGTCATCCTCTGTCAACTGTTCCTTAATTGACTTCTTGCTCTTTTGAGCAGTGGCATTCAGTGTTTTCCCACTCCTCAGTTGAACTGCTTGACATTCTTCTGTTATTTGTTTAGATATTTGCTGTTTTGCTTGATTCAACTGCAGTTCTATGCTCTTGTTAGCAACCTTAGTATCATGGAGCATTTCTTTAAATTCTGCTAACTGTTCTGTCATCAGGAGCAATTGTTGATTAAGCTCATTCATCTGTTCTTGAGGATCAGGATCAGTGACTACTGCCATGACCTCTTCTTGTGGAACGAATTCCTTGCTAGAATATAAGTATTGGTTTCTAGCAACAGTGTCTATAAGCTCTTGAGCTTCTTCAATTGTCTTCCTCATGTGTATAGATCCACCAGCTGAGTGGTCTAAAGACATCTGAGCTTTTTCTGTGAGCCCATAGTAGAAGATGTCTAACTGTACCCACTCTGAAAACATTTCAGAGGGGCATTTTCTAAGCATACCTCTATACCTCTCCCAGGCATTATAAAGGGATTCATTATCCTCTTGTTTAAAGCCTTGGATGTCCAGCCTTAGCTGTCTCATCCTCTTTGGAGGGTAGAAATGATTCAGGAATTTGTCTGATAACTGTTTCCATGTCTTTATGCTTGCTGTAGGTTGGTTATTTAACCACCTTTTAGCTTGATCTTTTACAGCAAATGGAAACAGTAATAGTCTATAGACATCCTGATCTACCTCTTTATCATGTACTGTGTCAGCAATTTGTAAGAACTGTGCCAGAAACTCAGTAGGTTCTTCCTGTGGAAGACCGGAATACTGGCAATTTTGCTGCACTATGATAATGAGTTGAGGATTTAGCTCAAAGCTGCTTGCTTTGATGGGAGGTATACAGATGCTACTCCCATATGCAGCTGTAATGGGGTTAGCATAAGACCCCAGAGTCCTCTTGGACTGATTAATTCCACTTAAGTCCATAATGGACAAAAGGGAAATGAGAACGATTGCAAAGAGATAAATTTTGTTTATTTTTATTTTTTTTTATTTTTTTTTTGAAATAACCGAAAAAATCAAAATATAATAAAATAAAATAAGAGGAAAATAAAATAAAATTCGAAAATTTAAAAATAAAATAAGATCAAAGCAAATTGAGAACTGAATCAATTAGTAAAAAAAAAAGATTTTGAAAACAGCAATTAAGAAGATATGATTGAAAAATTTTTATGAAAGAGATTTGATTTTTAAAAAGAGGAAAGAGAAAAAACACAAAAGACACCAAACTTAAAATTTTTAGAAAATCAAACACTAAATTTTTCGAAAATTTTAAGAGAAAAACACAAAGAGGACACCAAACTTAGAATTTTTATGAATCAAAAAGGGACTAAGAACATGCAAAAATCGAAAATTTAAAAGAAAAACAAAAGCATGCAATTGACACCAAACTTAGAATATGAAACTAGACTCAACTAAAAGACTCTAAACCAACAAAAATAAAACAGTCCTAATCTAAGCAACAAAATAAACCGTCAGTTGTCCAAACTCGAACAATCCCCGGCAACGGCGCCAAAAACTTGGTGCACGAAATTGCAATAACACTTTTGCAATCCCGCACAACTAACCAGCAAGTGCACTGGGTCGTCCAAGTAATACCTTGCGTGAGCAAGGGTCGATCCCACGGAGATTGTCGGCTTGAAGCAAGCTATGGTTATCTTGTAAATCTTAGTCAGGATATCAGAAATTATCAGGATTGATTGTAAGAAGCAAAAGAACATGTAATGGTTACTTGTACTGCAGTAATGGAGAATGGGTTGAGGTTTGGAGATGCTCCATCTTCCGAATCTCTGCTTTCCTACTGTCTTCTTCATCAAACACGCATGTCTCCTTCCATGGCAAGCTCGTGTAGGGTCTCACTGTTGTCAGCAGCTACCTCTCATCCGCGCAGTGAAAGCTAATGCACACACTCTGTCACAGTGCTGCCAATCACCGGTTTGGTTCTCTCCCCTACCGGAATAGAATCACTCTTTTGCGTCTGTCACTAACGCCCAGTAGGTTACAGGTTTGAAGCACGTCACAGTCATTCAATCATTGAATCCTACTCAGAATACCACAGACAAGGTTTAGACCTTCCGGATTCTCTTGAATGCTGCCATCAGGTCCTGCCTATGCCACGAAGATTCCGATGAAAGAACCCAAGAGATAACTACTCAATCTAAGATAGAACAGAGGTGGTTGTCAGGCACGTGTTCATGGTTGAGAATGATGATGATTGTCACGGATCATCACATTCATCCGGATTAAGAACAAGTGTTATCTTAGAATGGAAGCAAGCATGATTGAATAAGAAACAGTGGTAATTGCATTAATCCATCAAGACACAGCAGAGCTCCTCACCCCCAACCATGGGGTTTAGAGGCTCATACTGTGGAAAGAACGTGTACAAAATGTTATGAGGTCATAAGGTTCGGATTACAATGTAAAAAGGTCCTATAAGTAGTAAACTAGTATCCTAAGGTTTACAGAAATGAGTAAATGACAGAAAAATCCACTTCCTGGCCCACTTGGTGTGTGCTTGGGCTGAGCAATGAAGGAAATTCGTGTAGAGACCTTTTCTGGAGTTAAACGCCAGTTCTCATGCCAGTTTGGGCGTTTAACTCCAACTTTTATTCCAGTTCCGGCGTTTAACGCTGGAATTTCTGAGGCCGGATTGCTACGCGGGTTTGGGCCATCAAATCTTGGACAAAGTATGGACTATTATATATTTCTGGAAAGCCCAGGATGTCTACTTTCCAATGCCGTTGAGAGCGCGCCAATTTGGCTTCTGTAGCTCCAGAAAATCCACTTCGAGTGCAGGGAGGTCAGAATCCAACAGCATCTGCAGTCCTTTTCAGTCTCTGGATCAGATTTTTGCTCAGGACCCTCAATTTCAGTCAGAAAATACCTGAAATCACAGAAAAACACACAAACTCATAGTAAAGTCCAGAAAAGTGAATTTTAATTAAAAACTAATAAAAATATACTAAAAACTAACTAAAAGATACTAAAAACATACTAAAAACAATGCCAAAAAGCATACAAATTATCCGCTCATCATTCTACAAGCATATGAGGCTCCAGTGTTTATCTCTTAGATTCCTGATACACGATGCATGGTTGATCGCCTGACAACCGAGTGCTCGCCTGACAAACGAGCCAGCCATTCCGTGAGATCAGAGTCTTCGTGGTATAGGCGAGAACTGATGGTGGCATTCAAGAGAATCCGGAAGGTCTAACCTTGTCTGTGGTATTCTGAGTAGGATTCAATGATTGAATGACTGTGACGTGCTTCAAACTCCTAGCAGGCGGGGCGTTAGTGACAGACGCAAAAGGATCGATAGATTTTATTCCGGCCTGACCGAGAACCGACAGCTGATTAGCCATATGCTGTGACAGAGCATGAGAACATTTTCACTGAGAGGATGGGAGGTAGCCACTGACAATGGTGAAACCCTACATGAGCTTGCCATGGAAAGGAGTAAGAAGGATTGGATGAAGACTGTAGGAAAGCAGAGAGACGGAAGGAAAGGCATCTTCATACGCTTATCTGAAGCTCTCACCAATGATATACATAAGTATCTCTATCTTTATCTTTATGCTTTATTCGTTTATCACTATACCCATTTGAGTCTGCCTGACTGAGATTTACAAGGTGACCATAGCTTGCTTCATACCAACAATCTCCGTGGGATCGACCCTTACTCGCGTAAGGTTTATTACTTGGACGACCCAGTGCACTTGCTGGTTAGTTGTGCGAAGTTGTAGTGATCACAATTTCGTGCACCAGTGGTGCTCAAAGCCTTTGGCATACTTTGTTAAATGCACTTAATCTCGACTCTTAGTGCTCTGTCTTAAGGATTACTTGACACAATTACACTACAAGCATATGACTAGGGAAACAACTCTTTAGTCTTTTAATCATGTCTGACCTCCCTAGTCATTGATGCTCAGAGCCTTGGACCTTGCTTTTATTTTTATTTTGATGTTTGTTTTGCTTCAAGGATTAAGCTTATGTTTACTTCAGAGGATTCATAATAGTTCTCTAAATTCTTGTTCCTCATGTATCAACATCCTTTGATTCAAATTCAAATATGCACTGTTCATATCATGCATTCAGAATCACAGATAATATCACCATATTTAAGTAAACAAGAATATTTTTGAATATAACTCAATTTCTCATGCAATACATCAGTTCTTTTTATTTTTCTTTTTGGATTCAAGCTCAGTGAGCATACATGAAACAACTTTTTTTTTGTTTAGTACTAAAAACAAATAACAGAATTAAAATTAGCAAAATTAAACTAGCAACTAGGAATTAAAATAACTAAAGATCATGTAGACACTAAGACAAAACAGCAGAAAATAGGAACATAACATAGTAATGGCAGAATAAAATAGGAAGTAAAAAAGGAACTAGGCCACCTCAGTCTCCATGGTGGGGATCTCTCTCCTCTAGCTGTGATCCATATTGTCCTTTTAGGCGGCCAAAATCCTGTGTTAGCTGGGAAATCTCCTGGCGCTGAGAGTCCTGAGTAGCCCTCATCTGATCAAGGGTGGTGGTGAGATACTCCCAACGGTTGTCTTGCGTGATCCTCATCTGCTCAATAGAGGAAGTAAGCTGCTGCCAGTACTCCTGAGGTGGGAAGTAATGTCCCTGAGGTAATGGAGGCTGGTCCTGTTGAGCTTCCTCCTCAACTTGATCTTCCCTGGGGACTCTGTGTTGTTCCCTAAGACTCTCCATGGTCTTTTTCGTAATTGGCCTCTCAACAAAAATGGGGAAATCACTATACACCTTTACCTTTGCTGCTTCACACAGGCGGTAAATCAGATGTGAAAAATCAAGCCTAGCTTTCTTAAGAGGATTGGTGGCAATATTATATATCTGTTGTGGGATAATGTCTTCTACCTCCGCCACTTCTCCTTTCATGATACAATGAATTATGATAGCTCAGTCCACAGTGCATTTGAACCGGTTGCTAGTAGGCATGATAGACCTTCGGATGAAGTCTAACTATCCCTTAGCTATAGGAAAAAGATTAGTGCTCTTTAAGTGATTTGGCTTCCTCTCTGCACCTATTCTCCACTGAGAACCTGAAATGTATATTTCTTCAATTACTTGGTCTAGTTACTGATCTCTATACACCCTCTCACTATAGCACTCAGTCATGTGATTTGGAGGTGGTAGATAGAGGGCCTCTCGGATGCTTCTCGGACTAAAATTAATGAACTTTTCTCTCACAAAGCTCTGATAATTCTTTTTATTGACCCCATTAACATCCTTATAAGTGACCAAGAGATTGTCATAAAATTCTTGGACCATCAGTAGTCCAACCTCAGTGTGCGGGTTGCAAAGAAATTGCCACCCTCTCCTCTGAATCTGAAATTAGATTTCTGGATATTTATCCAATTGCAGTGCAAATCTCACTTCTGGAGTCACAGCCTTCTTGTAAATGTTCTCATAAAATTGTTCCTCATGGAGCTTGGAGCAAAACCTGTGTGCATCATAGGAATTGGTAGTTGGCTCTTTACCTTTCCTCTTCTTTGAGGACTCAATGGTTTTGGGTGCCATTACAAAGAACAAAAAAAAAACAAGCAAAGCGACAACATCAAACTTAAAACTTTTGCTCGTCCTCGAGCAAATTAGAAAATTACAAAGAGGAAGACAGAGAGAAAATCTAAAAATAAAGAAATAAAAAATAAATTTAAAATTTCTTTTTTTTTTCTATTCATCTTTTTTTCTTTTTTCTTTTTTTTTTTAGAAAAATAATGAAAATAGAGAAAAACAAGAGGGGACGGACAATGGGGGTTTGGGTTCTGAGGTTGTGGTTAATGTGTGTATAAGGCATGGGGGTAGGGGTTATAGAAGGGAAAAGGGGTTGATGTGGTTGGGGAGTGGTGCGATGAGGGTTATGTTGTGGTTTAAGAGAAGGAGGGGCTAAGGATAGTGTTGTGCTCGAAGAGAGGGGTTGATGAAAGGGATTGGAATGGTTTGTTGTGTGTGTCTTGAAGTGGGATAGAGGAAGGCTTATATAGAGGTTGGGGTGGGGTTCGTTGGGGGAAAGGGTCACGAGCTGGTCTTTGGGGGGTGAAGGAGGGAGTCACAGATAGGTCAAGGAGGGTGGAGAATATATGGGGAAGGAACGAAGGGGATAGGGAACTAGGGGTAGGGATCACGGGCATGAGTCAAGGGTTGGGAAAGATTGAAAAAGGAAAGGGAATATGGTTCAGATTTTCGAGATATGCTACAGAAATAGGATAGATTTGGTTTGGAATAAGGTACAATTAAGGAGCTGACGCCTAACTTGGTTAGAGCAGCGCCTAACTTGAGGTGAAACTCAAACTTGGCGCCTAACTTGATCAACACGGTGCCTAACTTGAGGTTGTTCTCCTCTTTGGGCACCTAACTTGACAAAAACTGGCGCCTAACTTCCCTTGTAACTCATACCTGGCGCTTAACTTGAGAATAGTGGAGTTAGGCGCCAGGCCTCCCGTATGCACTCCCTATAATGTGTCTTCATATGGCGCCTAACTTGATGGAGCCAAGTTAGGCGCCACCCATCCAGTGAGCAAATCAATTTGGAAGCATGATTGGTGCCTAACTTCACAAAGGTGGAGTTGGGCGCCACCCCTCCTGAGAGCTTCCTTCGATTTGCCTTGCATGTGGCGCCTAACTTGAGGTTTTGAAGTTAGGTGCCACCCTGTCCGCAGCAACTTCCTCCAGAGTGTCCGAAACTCTGTCTCAATGTACCTGTTTCTGTTATAATAACTCTGCATGATCCACGTAAAACAAAGGAAAAACAGTAGAAACTCAATCAAAACAAACTAAATAAAATTCAAAGTAAAAATTAAACTTAAGGATACAAAAACATCGGGTTGCCTCCGGACAAGCGTTTCTTTACCGTCACTTGCTTGACGGTCAGTTCTGCCAATTCAGCAAATGAGTGGACCTTTGGTGATCAACCTCGCGTCCAAGATAGTGCTTCAACCTCTGGCCATTAACTGCAAACCTTCTATTAGAATTTTCTTCTTGAATTTTCACATGACCATATGGTGATGCTCTAGTTACCACAAACGATACTGACCACCGGGATTTCAGCTTCCCGAGAAAAAGTTTGAGCCTTGAATTGAGTAGAAGTACTCTCTGACCTGGCTTAAAGACTCTGATGGTAATCTTCTTGTCATGCCATATCTTGGTTCTCTCTTTATAGAACTTGGCATTCTCATAGGCAGAACTATGAATTCATCAAGCTCATCCAGCTGAAGCATCCTCTTTATTCCTGCAACTTGAGCATCAAAGTTCATAAACTTGATAGCCCAGTATGCTCTATGCTCCAACTCTATGGGCAAGTGACAGGCTTTACCATAGACCAACTGATAAGGGGACATGCCAATAGGAGTCTTGTATGCTGTCCAGTATCCAGAGAGCGTCATTGATGAGCGGATAATTTATACGCCTTTTGGCATTGTTTTTAGTATGTTTTAGTTAGTTTTTATTATATTTTTATTAGTTTTTAGTTAAAATTCACTTTTTTGGACTTTACTATGAGTTTGTGTGTTTTTCTGTGATTTCAGGTATTTTCTGGTTGAAATTGAGGGACCTGAGCAAAAATCTGATTCAGAGGCTGAAAAGGACTACAGATGCTGTTGGATTCTGACCTCCCTGCACTCGAAGTGGATTTTCTGGAGCTACATAAGCCCAATTGGCGCGCTCTTAATTGCGTTGGAGACATCCTGGGCTTTCCAACAATGTATAATAGTCCATACTTTGCCCGAGATTTGATGGCCCAAACAGGCGTTCTAAGTCAGCTCAAGAATTCTGGCGTTTAACGCCGGAACTGGCACAAGAATGGGAGTTAAACGCCGAAACTGGCACAAAAGCTGGTGTTTAACTCCAAGAAAAGTCTCTACACATGAAAGCTTCAATGCTCAGCTCAAGCACACACCAAGTGGGCCCGAAAGTGGATTTTTATGTCATTTACTCATCTTTGTAATCCCTAAGCTACTAGTTCTCTACAAATAGGACCTTTTGCTATTGTATTAGGAGATCTTTTGATCATGTTTTTATGATTGAACCCTCTTTGGGAGGCTGGCCATTCGGCCATGCCTAGACCTTGTTCTTATGTATTTTCAACGGTGGAGTTTCTACATACCATAGATTAAGGTGTGGAGCTCTGCTGTACCTCAAGTATTAATGCAATTACTATTGTTCTTCTATTCAATTCAGCTTATTCTTGTTCTAAGATATTCATTCGCACCCAAGAACATGATGAATGTGATGATTATGTGACGCTCATCATCATTCTCACTTATGAACGCGTGCCTGACAACCACTTCTGTTCTACAAGCAAACAAGGCTTGAATGTTTATCTCTTGAATTCCTTAATCAAAATCTTCGTGGTATAAGCTAGAATTGATGGCGGCATTCAAGAGAATTCGGAAGGTCTAAACCTTGTCTGTGGTATTCTGAGTAGGATTCAAGGATTGAATGACTGTGACGAGCTTTAAACTCGCGATTGTGGGGCGTTAGTGACAGACGCAAAAGAATCATTGGATTCTATTCCGACATGATCGAGAATCGACAGCTGAATAGCCGTGCTGTGACAGAGCGCGTTGAACATTTTCACTGAGAGGACGGGATTGTAGCCATTGACAACGGTGATGCCCAACATACAGCTTGCCATGAAAAGGAGTAAGAAGGATTGGATGAAGATAGTAGGAAAGCAGAGAGACGGAAGGGACAAAGCATCTCCATACGCTTATCTGAAATTCTCACCAATGAACTACATAAGTATCTCTATCTTTATTTTATGTTTTATTCATCTTTTAGTCATTAATCCTCCATAACCATTTGAATCTGCCTGACTGAGATTTACAAGATGACGATAGCTTGCTTCATACCAACAATCTCCGTGGGATCGACCCTTACTCGCGTAAGGTTTATTACTTGGACGACCCAGTGCACTTGCTGGTTAGTTGTGCGAAGTTGTGATAAAGAGTTGAGATTGCAATTGAGCGTACCATGTTGATGGCGCCATTGATGATCACAATTCCGCGCACCAAGTTTTTGGCACCGTTGCCGGGGATTGTTCGAGTTTGGACAACTGACGGTTCATCTTGTTGCTTAGATTAGGTATTTTTCTTCAGAATTTTTAAGAATAAATTCTAGAGTTTCAAGGTGATGTTTTCATCATCACCAAAGCTGATTGATTCTCATTAATTTAGCTCTTGAATGTAATGTCCTGCTGAAGCTTGGCTATCCATGTCTAATTTCTTTAGACTAAAGCTTTAGACTAACATTGCATGATTCCTGGAATTCTTATTAAAAATTTTGAATCTCTTTATTTTCTTTTCCATATAATTTTCAAAAAAATCCAAAAAAATTTATAAAATCTTAAAATCAAAAATATTTTTATGTTTCTTGTTTGAGTCTAGTGTCTAATTTTAAGTTTGGTGTCAATTGCGTGTCTTTATTCTTCTAATTTTCGAAAATTACATGCATTATGTTCTTCATTGATCTTCAAGTTGTTCTTGATGATTTCCTTGCTCTAATCTTTAAATTCTCTTATCTTGAGTGTTTTGTTGTTTCTCACATGCATTCTCAATTTGTTAGTGTCAGTAGTATACAAACTTCTAAGTTTGGTGTCTTGCATGCATTGTTTATTTGATCTTAGTGGCATTTTGATTATTCCTCATCATTAAAAATTCAAAAAAATATTTTAAATTGTGTCTTTTTAAGTCAATAATACAGAGAATTGAAGATTCAGAACATACAGCAGAGAAGTTACACAGAAAAAGCTGGGCATTCAAAACGCTCAGTGAAGAAGGCAAACTGGCGTTTAAACGCCAGCCAGAGTACCATTCTGGGCGTTTAACGCCAGGATGGCACAAGAGGGAAGATTTTGTTTTTAATTCAAATTTTTTTCAAGTTTTCATAATTTTTCAAAATCAAATCTTTTTCAAATCATATCTTTTCAATCATATATTTTCAAAATCAATTTCTTCCCATTTTTCAAAAAAAAAAAATACTTGCTAACAATTAATGATTTGATTCGATATTTCAAGTATGTTGCCTTTTCTGTTGAGAAAGGTTTAATGTCTGAATCATATCTTTTAAATTTCTTGTTAGCCAAGTCATTAATTTTAAAAATCAAATCTTTTTAAATTGTTTTTCAATCATATCTTTTCAATCATATCTTTTTAATCACATCTTTTTCAAAATAGTCTTCAATCATATCTTTTTGATTTCTAATTTCAAAATCTTTTTCAAAAATCACTTAATTACTTTTTCAATCTTAGTTTTCGAAAATCACCAATCAATTTTTCAAAATTTCTTTTAATTATTTCAAAATCTCTTACTTTATTTTTGAAAATTCTTCCCCTCTTCTCACATCCCTCTATTTAAGGACTAACACTCCTCCATTATCAATAATTCAAATTCTATCTTTCTAGATAAGTTCGAATTCTTCTTATACCTCCTCCTTCTATTCTTTTTTTCCTCTGACACCTCAAGGAATCTCTATACTGTGACATAGAGGATTCCATACTTTCTTGTTCTCTTCTCTTTCATATGAGCAGGAGCAAAGACAAAAGCATTCTTGTTGAGGCTGACCCTGAACCTGAAAGGACCTTGAAGCGAAACCTAAGAGAAGCTAAAGCACTACTCTCTGTAGAGGACCTAACAGAAATCTTCAAACAAGAAGAAGACATGGCAGCCGAAAATAACAATAATGTCAACTATGCAAGGAAGGTGCTGGGTGACTTTATTGCACCTACTCCCGACTTCTATGGGAGAAGCATCTCTACCCTGCCATTGGAGAAAACAACTTTGAGCTTAAGCCTCAATTAGTTTCTCTAATGCAACAGAATTGCAAGTTCCATGGACTTCCATTGGAAGATCCTCATCAGTTCTTAGCTGAATTCTTGCAAATTTGTGACACTGTCAAGACCAATGGGGTTGACCCTGAGGTCTACAGACTTATGCTATTCCCTTTTGCTATAAGAGACAGAGCTAGGATATGGTTGGACTCACAACCTAAAGAAAGCCTGAACTCTTGGGAAAAGCTAGTCAATGCCTTCTTGGCAAAGTTCTTTCTACCTCAAAAATTGAGTAAGCTTAGAGTGGAAGTCCAAACCTTCAGATAGAAGGAAGGTGAATCCCTCTATAAAGCTTGGGAAAGATATAAACAATTGATCAGAAAGTGTCCTTCTGACATGTTTTCTGAATGGAGTATCATAGGTATCTTCTATGATGGTCTGTCTGAACTGTCCAAGATGTCATTGGACAGCTCTGTCATTGAAATGGTTGCAAATAACCAATTCATGTACACTTCTGAAAGGAATCCTGTGAACAATGGGACGAATCAGAAGAAAGGAGTTCTTGAGATTGATACTCTGAATGCCATATTGGCTCAGAACAAAATATTGACTCAGCAAGTCAATATGATTTCTCAAAGTCTGTCTGGAATGCAAGCTACACCAGGCAGTACTAAGGACGCTTCATCTGAAGAAGAAGCTTATGATCCTGAGAACCCATCAATGGAAGAGGTGAATTACATGGGAGAACCCTATGGAAACACCTATAATCCTTCATGGAGAAGTCATCCAAATCTCTCATGGAAGGATCAACAGAGACCTCAACAAGGTTTCAACAACAATAATGGTGGAAGAAACAGGTTTGGCAATGGTAAGCCTTTTCCATCATCTTCTCAGCAACAGACAGAGAATTCTAAGCAGAGCCACTCTGACTTAGCAACCATGGTCTCTGATCTAATCAAAACCACTCAAAGTTTCATGACTGAAACAAGGTCCTCCATTAGAAACTTGGAGGCACAAGTGGGTCAGTTGAGTAAGAAAGTTACTGAACTCCCTCCTAGTACTCTTCCAAGCAATACAGAAGAGAATCCAAAAGAAGAGTGCAAGGCCATCAACATGGCCGAATTTGGAGAGGAGGAAGAGACAGTGATCGCCACTGAGGAAGACCTCAATGGACGTCCACTGGCCTCCAATGAGTTCCCTAATGAGGAACCAAGGGAATCTGAGGCTCACACTGAGACCATAGAGATTCCATTGGATTTACTTCTGCCATTCATGAGCTCTGATGAGTATTCTTCCTCTGAAGAGGACGAAGATGTCACTGAAGAGCAAGTTGCTAAGTACCTTGGAGCAATCATGAAGCTAAATGACAAGTTATTTGGTAATGAGACTTGGAAGGATGAACCCCCTTTGCTCACCAAAGAACTGGATGACTTGACTAGGCAGAGATTACCTCAAAAGAGACAAGATCTTGGGAAGTTCTCAATACCTTGTACCATAGGCACCATGACCTTTGAGAAGGCTCTGTGTGACCTAGGGTCAAGCATAAACCTCATGCCTCTCTCTGTAATGGAGAAGCTAGAGATCTTTGAGGTGCAAGCTGCAAGAATCTCACTAGAGATGGCAAACAATTCAAGAAAACAACCTTATGGACTTGTAGAGGATGTTCTGGTAAAGGTTGAAGACCATTACATCCTTGCTGATTTCATAGTCCTAGAGACTGGGAAGTGCATGGATGAATCCATCATCCTTGGCAGACCCTTCCTAGCCACAGCAAAGGCTGTGATTGATGTTGACAGAGGAGAATTGATCATTCAAGTGAATGAAGAATCCTTTGTGTTTAAGGCTCAAGGATACCCCTCTGTAACCATGGAGAGGAAGCATGACGAGCTTCCCTCAAAACAGAGTCAAACAGAGCCCCCACAGTCAAACTCTAAGTTTGGTGTTGGGAGGCCACAACCAACTTCTAAGTTTGGTGTTGAACCCCCACATTCAAACTCTATGTTTGGTGTTGGGAGGTTCCAACATTGCTCTGAGTATCTGTGAGGCTCCATGAGAGCCCACTGTTAAGCTACTGACATTAAAGAAGCGCTTGTTGGGAGGCAACCCAATGTTATATTTATCTATTTTCCTTTGTTATTTTATATTTTCTATAGGTTGATGATCATGGGAAGTCACAAAATTAATTGAAAAAGTAAAAAAAGAATGAAAAATAGAAAGAAAAAAACAGCACACCCTGGAGGAAAATTTGCTGGCGTTTAAACGCCAGTGAAGATAGCAAAATGGGCGTTTAACGCCCAGTGTGGCACCATTCTAGGCGTTTAATGCCAGAAAGGGGCACCAGACTGGCGTTTAACGCCAGGAATGGGCACCAAGCTGGCGTTAAACACCAGAAATGGGCAACAGCCCGGCGTTTAACGCCAGGATTGGCAGAAGGAGCATTTTTGCTCGCCACTTGGTGCAGAGATGAATTATCCTTGACACCTCAGGATCTGTGGACCCCACAGGATCCCCACCTATCCCACCACTCTCTTTCTTCTTCACCCATTCACCAATCATCTCAATACCTCTTCCCCAAAAACCCCTCACCTATCAAATCCCACTATTCTCTTCACCACTCACATCCATCCTTCATAAAACCCCACCTACCTCACCATTCAAATTCAAACCACTTTCCCTCCCAAACCCACCCATAATGGCCGAACCTTACCCCTCTCTCCACCCCTATATAAACCCATCTTCACTCCTTAATTTTCACATAACCTACACACTACTTCTTCCCCTTGGCCGAAAAATAAAGCCACCTCCATCTCCTCTATTTCTTCTTCTTCTACTCTCTTCTTTCTTCTTTTGCTCGAGGACGAGCAAACCTTCTAAGTTTGGTGTGGTAAAAGCATTGCTTTTTGTTTTTCCATAATCATTTATGGCATATAAGGCCGGAGAAACCTCTAGAAAGAGGAAAGGGAAGGCAAAAGCTTCCACCTCCGAGTCATGGGAGATGGAGAGATTCATCTCAAGGGTGCATCAAGACCACTTCCATGAAGTTGTGGCCATGAAGAAGGTGATCCCCGAGGTCCCTTTCAAACTCAAAAAGAGTGAATATCCGGAGATCCGACATGAGATCCGAAGAAGAGGTTGGGAAGTTCTTACCAACTCCATTCAACAAGTCGGAATCTTAATGGTTCAAGAGTTCTATGCCAATGCATGGATCACCAAGAACCATGATCAAAGTATGAACCCGGACCCAAAGAATTGGCTTACAATGGTTCGGGGAAAATGCTTAGATTTTAGTCCGGAAAATGTAAGGTTGGCATTCAACTTGCCCATGATGCAAGGAGATGAACACCCTTACACTAGAAGGGTCAACTTTGATCAAAGGTTGGACCAAGTCCTCATAGACATTTGTGAAGAGGGCGCTCAATGGAAGAGAGATTCAAGAGGGAAGCCGGTTCAACTGAGAAGGCATGACCTCAAGCCCGTGGCTAGGGGATGGTTGGAGTTTATCCAACGCTCAATCATTCCCACTAGCAACCGGTCCGAAGTTACTATAGACCGGGCTATCATGATTCATAGCATCATGATTGGAGAGGAAGTAGAAGTTCATGAGGTTATATCCCAAGAACTTTATAAGATGGCGGACAAGTCCTCTACCTTGGCAATGTTAGCCTTCCCTCATCTCATTTGTCACCTCTGTAATTCAGTTGGAATTAACATAGAGGGAGACATACTCATTGATGAGGACAAGCCCATCACTAAGAAGAGGATGGAGCAAACAAGAGATCCCACTCATGGACATGAGGAAATTCCTCATCATGAAATCCCTGAGATGCCTCAAGGGATGCGCTTTCCTCCACAAAACTATTGGGAGCAAATCAACACCTCCCTAGGAGAATTGAGTTCCAACATGGGACAACTAAGGGTGGAGCACCAAGAACATTCCATCCTCCTCCATGAAATTAGAGAAGATCAAAGAATTATCAGAGAGGAGCAACAAAGGCAAGGAAGAGACATTGAGGAGCTCAAGCACTCCATAAGATCTTCAAGAGGAAGAACAAGCCGCCATCACTAAGGTGGACCCGTTCTTTAATCTTCTTGTTCTTTATTTTTCTATTTTTTTCGAAAATTATGCTTTATGTTTTATTTATGTTTGTGTCTTATGATCATTAGTGTCTTAGTGTCTATGCCTTAAAGTTATGAATGTCCTATGAATCCATCACCTTTCTTAAATGAAAAATGTTCTTAATTAAAAAAGAGAAGAATTGCATGAATTTTAAATTTTATAACAGATTAATTATTTTGATGTGGTGGTAATACTTTGACTTCTGAATGTATGCTTGAACAGTGCATATGTCTTTTGAATTTGTTGTTCATGAATGTTGGCTCTTGAAAGAATGATGAAAAAAGGAGACATGTTACTGAGGATCTGAAAAATCATAAAAATGATTCTTGAAGCAAGAAAAAGCAGTGAATACAAAAAAAGAGAGAGATTATGTGCGAAAAAAAAAGAGAGAAAGCAAGCAGAAAAAGCCAACAGCCCTTTAAACCAAAAGGCAAGGGTAAAAATAAAGTCGTGATCCAAGGCAAAAAAAAAAAGAGTGTGCTTAAGAACCCTGGACACCTCTAATTGGGGACTCTAGCAAAGCTGAGTCACAATCTGAAAAGGTTCACCCAGTTATGTGTCTGTGGCATGTATGTATCCGGTGGTAATACTGGAAGACAGAGTGCTTTGGGCCACGGCCAAGACTCATAAAGTAGCTGTGTTCAAGAATCATCATACTTAACTAGGAGAATCAATAAACTATCTGGATTCTGAGTTCCTATAGAACCCCATCATTCTGAATTTCAAAGGATAAAGTGAGATGCCAAAACTATTCAGAGGCAAAAAGCTACTAGTCCCGCTCATCTAATTGGAGCTAAGTTTCATTGATAATTTGGAGTCTATAGTATATTCTCTTCTTTTTATCTTATTTGATTTTCAGTTGCTTGGGGACAAGCAACAATTTAAGTTTGGTGTTGTGATGAGCGGATAATTTATACGCTTTTTGACATTGTTTTTAGTATGTTTTTAGTATGTTTTAGTTAGTTTTTATTATATTTTTATTAGTTTTTAGTTAAAATTCACTTTTCTGGACTTTACTATGATTTTGTGTGTTTTTTTGTGATTTTAGGTATTTTCTGGCTGAAATTGAGGGACCAGAGCAAAAATCTGATTCAGAGGCTTAAAAGGACTGCAGATGCTGTTGGATTCTGACCTCCCTGCACTCGAAGTAGATTTTCTGGAGCTAAAGAAGCCTAATTAGCGCACTCTCAATTGCGTTGGAAAGTAGACATTCTGGGCTTTCCAGCAATGTGTAATAGTCCATACTTTGCCCGAGATTTGATGGCCCAAACAGGCGTTCCAAGTCAGCTCAAGAATTCTGGCGTTTAACGCCGGAACTGGCACAAGAATGGGAGTTAAACGCCGAAACTGGCACAAAAACTGGCGTTTAACTCCAAGAAAAGTCTCTACACATGAAAGCTTCAATGCTCAGCCCAAGCACACACCAAGTGGGCCCGGAAGTGGATTTTTATGTCATTTACTCATCTTTGTAAACCCTAAGCTACTAGTTCTCTACAAATAGGACCTTTTGCTATTGTATTAGGAGATCTTTTGATCATGTTTTTATGATTGAACCCTCTTTGGGAGGCTGGCCATTCGGCCATGCCTAGACCTTGTTCTTATGTATTTTCAACGGTGGAGTTTCTACGCATCATAGATTAAGGTGTGGAGCTCTGCTGTACCTCGAGTATTAATGCAATTACTATTATTCTTCTATTTAATTCAGCTTATTCTTGTTCTAAGATATTCATTCGCACCCAAGAACATGATGAATGTGATGATTATGTGACGCTCATCATCATTCTCACTTATGAACGCGTGCTTAACAACCACTTCCGTTCTACAAGCAAACAAGGCTTGAATGTTTATCTCTTGGATTCCTTAATCAGAATCTTCGTGGTATAAGCTAGAATTGATGGCGGCATTCAAGAGAACCTGGAAGGTCTAAACCTTGTCTGTGGTATTCTGAGTAGGATTCAAGGATTGAATGACTGTGACGAGCTTCAAACTCGCGATTGTGGGGCGTTAGTGACAGACGCAAAAGAATCATTGGATTCTATTCCGACATGATCGAGAACTGACAGCTGAATAGCCGTGCTGTGACAGAGCGCGTTGAACATTTTCATTGAGAGGATGGGATTGTAGCCATTGACAATGGTGATGCCCAACATACAGCTTGCCATGGAAAGGAGTAAGAAGGATTGGATGAAGACAGTAGGAAAGCAGAGAGACGGAAGGGACAAAGCGTCTCCATACGCTTATCTGAAATTCTCACCAATGAACTACATAAGTATCTCTATCTTTATTTTATGTTTTATTCATCTTTTAGTCATTAATCTTCCATAACCATTTGAATCCGCCTGACTGAGATTTACAAGATGACCATAGCTTGCTTCATACCAACAATCTCCGTGGGATCGACCCTTACTCGCGTAAGGTTTATTACTTGGACGACCCAGTACACTTGCTGGTTAGTTGTGCGAAGTTGTGATAAAGAGTTGAGATTACAATTGAGCGTACCATGTTGATGGCGCCATTGATGATCACAATTCCATGCACCAGTCATCAAGCTTCCTAGACCAATCTTTTCTTGAAATACTGACGGTCTTCTTTAGAATCCTCTTGAGTTCTCTATTAGAGACCTCAACCTGTCCACTTGTCTGAGGGTGATAAGGGGTTGCCACTTTATGACGGACTCCGTATCTCTACAGTAGTGAGTCCAGCTGTCTATTGCAAAAGTGACTTCCTCTATCACTAATGAATATCCTTGGGACACCAAACCGGTTGAAAATATATCTCTGGAGAAAACTCATCACCACTTTGGTATCATTGGTGGGTAAATCCATAGCTTTCACCCACTTGGACACATAATCAACTGCCACTAAGATATAAGTGTTAGAGTATGAGGGTGGAAAAAGTCCCATGAAGTCAATACTCCACACATCAAACAACTCAATCTTAAGAATCTCTTGCTGTGGCATCTCATGGTTGGCAGGGAGATTCTTGGCTCCCTCACATCAGTCACAGTTCTTCACAAATGCTCTTGAGTCCCGAAAAAGAGTCGGCCATTAAAAATCGCACTGGAAGACCTTTTGTAGTTGTCCTTTCACCACCAAAGTGGCCTCTATAATTAGAACCATGACAGTGCCAAAGAATCTACTGTGTTTTCTCATCTAAGAAACACTTTCGGATTATACCATCTGAGTATCTTTTAAAAAGATAAGGTTCCTCCCAAAAGTAGTACTTTGCATCAGTCAGTAGCTTCTTAACTTGTTTACTGTACTCCTTGGAAATGAACCTCATGGCTTTGTATTTTGCAACGTCTGCAAACCATGGAGCCTGCTGAATGACAGAAAGTTGCTCATCTGGAAATGTCTCAGTCACAGCTGTGGGTGATTGCATTCCTTCTTCAGGTTCAATTCTGGAAAGGTGGTCAGCTACCTAATTTTCTGACCCCTTTCTGTCGTTGATCTCAATATCAAACTCCTAAATGAGCAGCACCCATCTGATTAATCTTGGTTTAGAATCCTGTTTGGCAGAAGGTACTTCAAAGCAACATGATTAGTATAAACAATAACCTTGGAACCAATTAAATAGGACCTAAACTTATCAACAGCATACACAACAACTAATAATTCTTTTTCTGTAGTTGTGTAATTCTTTTGAGCATCATTTAATACACGACTAGCATAGTAAATGACATGCATAAGCTTGCCTTGCCTCTGTCCTAAAAGAGCTCCTATAGCATAGTCATTAGCATCACACATTAATTCAAATGATAAATCCCAGTTAGGAAGAGCTATGATGGGAGCAGAGGTAAGGTTTGCTTTCAGAGTTTCAAAGGCATGCAGACAGTCAGCATCAAATATAAAAGGAACATCAGCAACTAATAGGTTGCTCAATGGTTTAGCAATTTTGGAAAAATCTTTTATAAATCTTTTGTAAAATCCTGTATGACCCAAGAAACTCTTGATTGCCTTAACATTAGTTGGTGGTGGTAATTTTTCAATTACCTCCACCTTTGCTCTATCAACCTCAATTCCCTTACTTAAAGTCCGGTGTCCAAGAATAATACTTTCTGTAACCATAAAATGACATTTATCCCAATTTAAAATAAGGTTTGATTCTTGGTACCGTTTCAAGACTAGAGACAAATGCTTAAGCCAGGATTCAAAAGAATTACCAAAAACTTGGGAGGAAAGGCTTCGAGCTTGAAACTCCAATGCAGAGAGCAAGAGTGCGAGACTAAGAGAAGAGAGCAGCTAGAGGCCTAGATCTAGGTTTACGTTTGGGGGTGGGGATTGGGGAGGGGGCTTAGATTATGAGTGAGTTAGGAGAGGAAAGTTTTTGGAGGTGTAATGTAAAACCCGGTTAATTAACGGCTAATTAACCCATAAATGAGAATTTATTTTAGAAAGCCTAAAATGTGATTTTTATGGCTAAATGTGATAGAGGAGACTGAGACGAGAATTTTGATACCAATTTTATAGAATTCGGACCAAGATTGGACCGAACGGGCCAAACCGGGCCAATTGGACCCAAAGTGGGCCCTTGGCCCAACATAACTTAACCAAAACCCTAGTTTTCAGCACTCTCTCTCCTCATTTGTTACACACACAAGCTGAAATTAGAGAGAAAGGGAGGAAGAACATTCTCTCAACTTCTCTCTCTCACTTGATCTTCAAATCACCATAACTTTTGATCTAGAGCTCCGATTGCCGCCCCGTTTGTGGCCACGCGTTCACCGCGGAGAGCTCTACAAAACCCATACAATCAATCTTGAGGTAAGCCACACTATGCTGTTCGAAACTTCAGCCCCTATTTTCGAATTTCATGGGTGAAATGTTGAGATTTTGGGTTCTTTGATGTTATAGGACCCAACTCTCTTGAAGGAGAAGGTTAATCTTGTCTCCTTGGACCTTGGGTGTGGTAAGATTCTCAACCCTAGTGTATTTTGTTGTTTTATGATGTTTGGGTTTTGAGATGTTGTGTATGGGTATGATGTTTGTGGCTTAGGTTGTGTATGTGTGTATTTTGGAGCTTGATTGGTGACTTTGAAAAGCTTGGAAAGGGTTTGGTGGTGAAAAATCTGTTCTTGGAGGTGTTGAGACCTTGAGAGCTTGTGGATAAGTGGTTTGGAAGTGCTCCGGTGGAGCTTGGGAAATTCGGCTAAGGTATGGTTTCGGTTTCCCGTATCTAATATGTAATGTGGTAGGAAATACTTAGGCTAGAGGCCCTAAGATAGGCATTGAATGGTTGATGTTGTTGAATGATTGAGATATATGATGTGGTCATATATGTGATGATGATTATTGATGCCTTGGTGGTATGATGTATGAAAAATATGCATGTTGTGATATATGCTTGATGATTGGTTATGGTTGAATTGTGGGTTGAACCATGTTGATGGTGAGTATGATGTTGATTGTGTACAATAAAGATTTATTGGAATTGATGTTGTTGAGAATTGGCATGAGGAATAGTATATGGTATGTCAATGTGTTTGAGTTTGAGCCACTTGGGTGAAGTGGGGTAAAATGATGAGATAGGGATTTTGGTAAGTTGTGGTTATGTGTCAATGTGTGAGTTGAGGAGGCTTGATGTTGAATTTGATATATTTTGATTGATTTCAAAGAAAAGGGATGAAATTGGCATGTTTTGATTGATTTTGAAAAGGGTTGAAAATGGTTTACTTTGAAAATGGCATATTGTGGTTTTGTATGAAAATATGGTTTTTTGGGCATACTTTGACGGGACATAACTTGGACTACGGATCTCCGTTTTGTACCAAATCTGTTTAGAAATGAAATTGGATCCGGGATGTCCATACCGTTCGAAGAACGGGCGAAAAACGATTTAAAATGAGGAAGTTATGTCCGTTGGAAGATTGGGGTCTAAATCTGTGAAATTCTGCAGCTTTTAACTTAGAAAATTTTTAGCAGAATAACCCCTTGCGCGTGGGCGCACCTGGCGCGTACGCGCCGATCTTCCGAGAAGTGCCATCCACGCGTACGCGTGATGTGCGCGGGCGCGCCGATTGTGCTGCACCCAATGCCCAGCCATTTTCCCGAGAGTTATGCCTGAACTGTGCCGGTGTTGTGCCTGGGGCACGAGAACACCCGCGCGTACGCGTGGTTGACGCGTGCGCGTCGATGGGCAAGTTTGGAATCCACGCGTTAGCGTGCATGACGCTTATGCGTTGATGAGTTTTTGAGGCCATCCGCGCGTGGGCGTGGAGTGCGCGTACGCGTGGCCCTGTTTTCATCCCAAAGTTGATTTTTGAGTTTTAAAAGCCAAATCTCATACTTCTAAGCCTCCGATCTCACCATTTATGTCTGAAATCATTATGACATGCCTAGCTATTAGAAAGGGGCTAGTGAATGAGGTAACTTGCGAGTGAAGCAAGGGGAATATGAATGATCAATGAGGATCAAGATGATTATGTGAGATGCGGAGGATGGTGGTGGAAGTGCTTGTGATGCCATGGGCCGAAAGGCTATAATTGTTAATGAAATGGCTGGTTATGGATTTAACCGTGAGCCGGAATAGCTGTGTATGCTATGAATATTGGCTGGTTCTGGATTGAACCGTGAGCCGGAATGGCTGATATGGATGTTGATCCATGGATGAGAATTCATGCATGTTGATGCTGAATTATTGATAATTGTGAAATTGCACTTCCACTATCTGAGGTACGAGTTTCCTTGGGTAGTAGCAGTGGCTAGCCACCACGTGCTCCAGGTTGAGACTCGAAGCTCTGTTAACCCTATGTCGTAAGTGTGGCCGGGCACTGTGAAAGGCCCGGATGAGCTCGAACCCCCGTAAATATTCACCAGTGAGGGTGATGGATATGGATCATGTTTATGATCAAGTTTATAACGAGTATAACTCGAGTTTGGGGATGCACGACAGAGGGACAGTCCAATGGTTAGCGACCAGGACTTGTCGGGTTGGCTATATAACCGACAAGATGATATCATCGGCCACTAGGGACAGGCATTCATCATATGCATACTATGTGAATTGTTTGAGATCGCCTATTTGACTGCATATTACTTGCTAATTATCTAAATGTCTTAACTGCTCCTATTTGTATATTCTTGTTTGATATAACTGTGTTTGTTACATTATACTCCTGCTGGTGGTTGGGAGGTGAGAAGGAATTGGAAAGGGAAGTATTAGTTAGACTGAAGAATCTTTAGTCAGATGCCCTTATATGGTTTAGCTTGTTTATAAGCTTTGATATTATCTGGAGGAAGTTCTAGGATTGCCTTTGGCTTTCCTCTATTATTATGTATTATATATGTGGAAGCTGTTACCATGCTGGGGACCTCTGGTTCTCACCCATGCGGATTTTGTGGTTTTCAGATGCAGGACGTGAGGTTTCCCGTTGAGACATGCTGGAGACTTCTACCTTTGCGAAGATCCTTTGTTCTCGGGACTATGTTTTTGGTTTATATGTTTTGTTTAGATACTTTTATCTCCATTAAATAATACAAACTGTGATGACTCCTCTTATGGGAGATTTTGGAGAATAGGTTTTATGAATTTGTGTCCCTTTGGGTTTCCTTTGGGGTTTTTCTTTATTTTATCATATGTATATATTGCTATGCTCGGACCGGTTATCTTCGCAGCCGGATCTTGAGTCTTGATATTCCTGTTTTTGACACTCCTTTGTATATATATAACCTCGCGTTGGTTTATCTTTGTTCGTTACGTTATCGATCGGAGTGTTGCGCTTTTGAGTTGCAATTTTTATTTACCCTTTTTTTACAAAGGCTCCTAGTTATAATCAATCATTCATACTACTATACGTACTAAATTTTTATTTTTTAGAGGTCGTAATACCTTGCCATCTCTGAATTATGACTTAAGCATAAGTCTCTGTATGGTAGGGTGTTACATTATGGTATCAGAGCAGTTCGTTCCTATAGAGCCTGAGGAATGGACTGACTATGCTTCTGTGCATTCTCTGTGTGTGTGTTATGTGCTATTAGTATATCTGCTTGATATAATTGGCATAAACATTCATGAGCATGCATTTGGGACTTTGAAGCACTGGACTTCCGATATTGAGACTGATCAACTTAATATCGATTGTTGGGTGTGTATAGGAACCAGATGGCGCCTCGTGGACGCGGTAGAGGTAGTGTGAGAGGTCGTTCGAATGCTCGTGCACCGAAGAATAACCCTAATGACCCGGTGAACTTTATGGATGCGTTGGAGAACATGGCTGCTGCTATGCAGGCCACTGCTGAGGCTCTTGGCCAACAAATGAACAACCATGGTAATGATGGAGGTGGAGTTCAGGGCCCGATGACTCTAGCAAACTTTTTGAAGGTTAATCTGCCTAAGTTCAAGGGAACTACTAGCCCGACTGAGGCTGATACATGGTTTCAGGCTATAGAGCGAGCGCTGCAAGCGCAAGTGGTGCCTGAAGGACAGCGTGTCGAGTTTGCTACCTATATGCTTGTCGGTGAAGCATCGCATTGGTGGCAAGGCATCCGACGTCTTCTGCAGCAGGGTGATGACTATATCACCTGGAATGTCTTTCAAGAAGAGTTCTATAAGAAGTACTTTCCGACTTCGGCTAGGACAGCTAAGGAACTTGAATTGTTACAGTTGAAGCAGGGTACCATGTCCATATCAGAGTATACGGACAAGTTTGAGGAGCTGTTCAGGTTCTCTCGCATGTGCCAAGGGACCCCGGTGGACTATGAGGAATGGAAGTGTGTTAAGTATGAAGGAGGACTCCGGAGTGATATCTTCAGTTCAGTGGGACCAATGGAGATTAGAACTTTCTCCGAATTGGTGAACAAGTGTAGGGTTGCTGAAGAGTGTGTGAAAAGGGCAACTGCTGAGAAAGGGAGTCAAAAGGGATCATTTCCACAGAACCGAGGGAAGAGCTTTGCACCTAGAGGTCCGTCTTTCAAGAGGGGAGGCTCTTTCAGGAGGCCCAACAACAACGACTCCCAAGGAAAGAAGTTTGGGAAGCAGCCTCAGAATGATCAAGCTTGCGCTAGGTGTGGGAGTCACCATCCGGGAGCACCATGCAAGGCCGGATGGGGTTTGTGCTACAATTGTGGAAAAGCGGGGCATAAAGCCGCCAATTGTCTGGAGAGGCAGAAACAAGGTGCTGGGAAGGCACAACAGACTGGTCGGGTGTTCACCACTTCAGCTGTAGGAGCTGAGGGATCTGAGACACTTATTAGAGGTAACTGTGAAATAGCTGGTCAAACTTTAAATGCTTTATTTGATTCGGGAGCATCACATTCATTCATTGCATTTGAGAAAGCTCATGAGTTAGGCTTGAAGATTGTAACCTTAGGTTATGATCTAAGAGTGTACAATGCTACCCACGAAGCCACGGTAACTAGGCTAGGATGCCCGGAAGTTTCCTTTAGGTTCAAGCAGCGAGATTTTGTTCATAATTTAATCTGCTTACCGATGGTCGGTCTTGATTTTATCATGGGATTGGATTGGTTATCTAAGAACCATGTCCTACTTGATTGTTCTACAAAGTCGGTATACTTTATGCCGGAAGATACGGAAGGGCCGGTCGTGGTGAATAATTATTACTTGAACTCGATGATGGTGAACTGTTCTGGGATCGAATGTCAAGGCATCATGTTGTTAACAGCGGGCGTTTCGGGTGATGATCAAAGGTTGGAACAGATTCCGGTTGTGTGTGAGTTTCCGGAAGTGTTTCCCGATGATATTGATGAGTTTCCACCTAACCGAGAGGTTGAGTTTGCTATTGAGTTGGTGCCCGGGGCGGGACCAATCTCAAGTGCTCCTTATAGGATGTCACCGTTAGAGATGAACGAGCTAAAGTCTCAGTTAGAGGACTTGTTGGGAAAGAATTTTATACGACCAAGTGTCTCTCCGTGGGGTGCTCCAGTGTTACTGGTAAAGAAGAAAGATGGGAGTATGCGGCTCTGTGTGGATTACAGGCAGCTGAACAAGGTTACAATAAAGAATAAGTACCCATTGCCGAGAATTGATGATCTTATGGATCAGTTACAAGGAGCTGGAGTTTTCTCTAAGATTGACTTGCGATCCGGTTATCACCAGATAAGGGTGAGGGGTGAGGATATCCCTAAGACCGCTTTCAGAACTCGTTATGGTCATTACGAGTACACTGTGATGTCCTTTGGATTGACGAACGCTCCTGCAGTGTTTATGGATTACATGAATAGAGTCTTCCGTCCGTTTCTGAATAAATTCGTTGTTGTCTTCATTGATGACATATTGATTTATTCCAAGACTGAAGAAGAGCATGCGGAACACTTGAGGACCGTGTTGCAGATTCTAAAAGAGAAGAAACTTTATGCAAAACTGTCTAAGTGTGAGTTTTGGAAGGGTGAGGTGAAGTTTTTTGGCCATGTGGTGAGTAAGAAGGGAATAGCAGTAGATCCAACTAAGGTGGAGGCGGTGATGGATTGGAAACAACCAACCACCATAACAGAGATAAGGAGTTTTCTGGGTCTAGCTGGCTATTACCGAAGGTTTATCAAAGGCTTTTCACAGATAGCTTTGCCAATGACAAAGTTAACCCGCAAAGACACTCCGTTTGTTTGGACTCCTGAGTGCGAGGAGAGCTTTCAGACATTGAAGAAAAAGTTGACTACTGCACCAGTGTTAGTGTTACCCGAGCCGAATGAGCCATTTGAGGTGTATTGTGATGCCTCATTAAAGGGTTTAGGGTGCGTGCTGATGCAGCATCGTAATGTGGTGGCGTATGCCTCACGACAGTTGAGACCTCATGAAGTTAGTTACCCTACGCACGATTTGGAACTCGCTGCGGTTGTGTTTGCCTTGAAGGTGTGGAGGCATTATCTCTATGGGGTTAAGTTCCAAGTTTTCTCTGATCATAAGAGCTTGAAGTATCTCTTTGATCAGAAAGAGCTTAATATGAGGCAGAGAAGGTGGATGGAATTGTTGAAGGACTACGACTTTGAGTTGCATTACCATCCGGGAAAGGCGAATGTAGTGGCGGATGCGTTAAGTCGAAAGTCATTATATGCGGCTTGGATGATGCTTCAAGAGGAGAAGTTGCTCAAGGGATTCGAGAGTCTGAAAATTGGTACTCAAGAAGTATCCGGAACCTTGTGTTTGAGCCGATTAGAAATCTCAAGTGACTTTAAGTCCGAACTCCTAAAGGCTCATCAAAATGATGAAGCTTTATGGAAGGTGTTACCGGCCATTGAGCAAGGAAAACAGTGGAGGGTGTCGGAAGAAAAAGATGGGTTATGGAGATTCAAGGGTAGGATCATTGTGCCGGATGTTGGCACTTTGAGGCAAGATATTTTAAAGGAGGCACACAAAAGCGGATTCTCCATTCACCCGGGAAGTACTAAGATGTACCATGATTTGAAGGCGATGTTTTGGTGGCCGGGTATGAAGAACGATGTGGCGGAATATGTTTCAAAGTGCTTAACTTGTCAAAAGGTAAAGATTGAACATCAAAGACCTTCCGGGATGTTGCAACCTTTAGAGATTCCGCAATGGAAGTGGGAAAGTATTGCAATGGACTTTGTGTCGGGATTGCCAAGGACTAGGGCTGGTTTTGATGCTATTTGGGTGATTGTGGACCGACTGACGAAGTCAGCTAACTTTTTGCCCATTCGGATGACTTACACCCTTGAGGAGCTAGCACGGTTATACATAAAGGAGATTGTGAGACTCCATGGTGTACCTGCTACTATAATCTCTGATAGAGATCCTCGTTTCACTTCAAGGTTTTGGGGTGCATTTCAGAAAGCTTTTGGAACCCGATTAAGCTTGAGCACGGCTTACCATCCTCAAACAGATGGTCAATCTGAGAGGACGATCCAAACACTAGAGGATATGTTGAGAGCTTGTGTTTTGGACCAACCGGCGAGTTGGGATCGGTATATGCCATTAGTGGAGTTTGCATACAATAATAGCTATCATGCGAGTATTGGAATGGCTCCGTATGAGGCCTTGTATGGGAGGAAATGTCAATCTCCGCTATGTTGGTATGAAGCTGGAGAGAAAAGCTTGTTGGGGCCGGAGATGATAGCTGAGACTACTGAACAAGTCAAGAAAATCCGTGATAGGATGCTTACGGCGCAGAGTCGTCAAAAGAGTTACGCCGATCAGAGGCGAAAGCCCTTAGAATTTGAGGAAGGAGACCATGTTTTCCTTAAGGTTACTCCGACTACGGGAGTAGGTAGGGCGATTAAGGCAAAGAAGTTGAATCCTCGATACATTGGTCCATTTCAAATCCTGGAGAGGGTTGGACCGGTGGCGTATCGAATAGCTTTACCACCTCATCTTTCGAACCTGCACGACGTGTTTCACGTGTCGCAGCTTCGGAAGTACACTCCTGATGCTAGCCATGTGTTGGAACCCGAATCGGTTCAGTTAAGGGAAGATTTGACGCTTCCAGTGGCTCCAGTCAGAATTGATGATACTAGTATTAAACGGTTGCGTGGAAAAGATGTTTCACTAGTCAAAGTGGCATGGAGTCGAGGCGGCGTTGGGGAACACACTTGGGAACTTGAGTCAGAGATGCGATCGGATTATCCGCATTTATTCTCAGGTAATTGCATTTGAATTTTGTGGGCAAAATTCCCAATTAGGTGGGTAGAATGTAAAACCCGGTTAATTAACGGCTAATTAACCCATAAATGAGAATTTATTCTAGAAAGCCTAAAATGTGATTTTTATGGCTAAATGTGATAGAGGAGACTGAGACGAGAATTTTGGTACCAATTTTATAGAATTCGGACCAAGATTGGACCGAACGGGCCAAACCGGGCCAATTGGACCCAAAGTGGGCCCTTGGCCCAACATAACTTAACCAAAACCCTAGTTTTCAGCACTCTCTCTCCTCATTTGTTACACACACAAGCTGAAATTAGAGAGAAAGGGAGGAAGAACATTCTCTCAACTTCTCTCTCTCACTTGATCTTCAAATCACCATAACTTTTGATTTAGAGCTCCGATTGCCGCCCCGTTTACGGTCACGCGTTCACCGCGGAGAGCTCTACAAAACCCATACAATCAATCTTGAGGTAAGCCACACTATGCTGTTCGAAACTTCAGCCCTTATTTTCGAATTTCATGGGTGAAATGTTGAGATTTTGGGTTCTTTGATGTTATAGGACCCAACTCTCTTGAAGGAGAAGGTTAATCTTGTCTCCTTGGACCTTGGATGTGGTAAGATTCTCAACCCTAGTGTATTTTGTTGTTTTATGATGTTTGGGTTTTGAGATGTTGTGTATGGGTATGATGTTTGTGGCTTAGGTTGTGTATGTGTGTATTTTGGAGCTTGATTGGTGACTTTGAAAAGCTTGGAAAGGGTTTGGTGGTGAAAAATCTGTTCTTGGAGGTGTTGAGACCTTGAGAGCTTGTGGATAAGTGGTTTGGAAGTGCTCCGGTGGAGCTTGGGAAATTCGGCTAAGGTATGGTTTCGGTTTCCCGTATCTAATATGTAATGTGGTAGGAAATACTTAGGCTAGAGGCCCTAAGATAGGCATTGAATGGTTGATGTTGTTGAATGATTGAGATATATGATGTGGTCATATATGTGATGATGATTATTGATGCCTTGGTGGTATGATGTATGAAAAATATGCATGTTGTGATATATGCTTGATGATTGGTTATGGTTGAATTGTGGGTTGAACCATGTTGATGGTGAGTATGATGTTGATTGTGTACAATAAAGATTTATTGGAATTGATGTTGTTGAGAATTGGCATGAGGAATAGTATATGGTATGTCAATGTGTTTGAGTTTGAGCCACTTGGGTGAAGTGGGGTAAAATGATGAGATAGGGATTTTGGTAAGTTGTGGTTATGTGTCAATGTGTGAGTTGAGGAGGCTTGATGTTGAATTTGATACATTTTGATTGATTTCAAAGAAAAGGGATGAAATTGGCATGTTTTGATTGATTTTGAAAAGGGTTGAAAATGGTTTACTTTGAAAATGGCATATTGTGGTTTTGTATGAAAATATGGTTTTTTGGGCATACTTTGACGGGACATAACTTGGACTACGGATCTCTGTTTTGTACCAAATCTGTTTAGAAATGAAATTGGATCCGGGATGTCCATACCGTTCGAAGAACGGGCGAAAAACGATTTAAAATGAGGAAGTTATGTTCGTTGGAAGATTGGGGTCTAAATCTGTGAAATTCTGCAGCTTTTAACTTAGAAAATTTTTAGCAGAATAACCCCTTGCGCGTGGGCGCACCTGGCGCGTACGCGCCAATCTTCCGAGAAGTGCCATCCACGCGTACGCGTGATGTGCGCGGGCGCGCTGATTGTGCTGCACCCAATGCCCAGCCATTTTCCCGAGAGTTATGCCTGAACTGTGCCGGTGTTGTGCCTGGGGCACGAGAACACCCGCGCGTACGCGTGGTTGACGCGTGCGCGTCGATGGGCAAGTTTGGAATCCACGCGTTAGCGTGCATGACGCTTATGCGTTGATGAGTTTTTGAGGCCATCCGCGCGTGGGCGTGGAGTGCGCGTACGCGTGGCCCTGTTTTCATCCCAAAGTTGATTTTTGAGTTTTAAAAGCCAAATCTCATACTTCTAAGCCTCCGATCTCACCATTTATGTCTGAAATCATTATGACATGCCTAGCTATTAGAAAGGGGCTAGTGAATGAGGTAACTTGCGAGTGAAGCAAGGGGAATATGAATGATCAATGAGGATCAAGATGATTATGTGAGATGCGGAGGATGGTGGTGGAAGTGCTTGTGATGCCATGGGCCGAAAGGCTATAATTGTTAATGAAATGGCTGGTTATGGATTTAACCGTGAGCCGGAATAGCTGTGTATGCTATGAATATTGGCTGGTTCTGGATTGAACCGTGAGCCGGAATGGCTGATATGGATGTTGATCCATGGATGAGAATTCATGCATGTTGATGCTGAATTATTGATAATTGTGAAATTGCACTTCCACTATCTGAGGTACGAGTTTCCTTGGGTAGTAGCAGTGGCTAGCCACCACGTGCTCCAGGTTGAGACTCGAAGCTCTGTTAACCCTATGTCGTAAGTGTAGCCGGGCACTGTGAAAGGCCCGGATGAGCTCGAACCCCCGTAAATATTCACCAGTGAGGGTGATGGATATGGATCATGTTTATGATCAAGTTTATAACGAGTATAACTCGAGTTTGGGGATGCACGACAGAGGGACAGTCCAATGGTTAGCGACCAGGACTTGTCGGGTTGGCTATATAACCGACAAGATGATATCATCGGCCACTAGGGACAGGCATTCATCATATGCATACTATGTGAATTGTTTGAGATCGCCTATTTGACTGCATATTACTTGCTAATTATCTAAATGTCTTAACTGCTCCTATTTGTATATTCTTGTCTGATATAACTGTGTTTGTTACATTATACTCCTGCTGGTGGTTGGGAGGTGAGAAGGAATTGGAAAGGGAAGTATTAGTTAGACTGAAGAATCTTTAGTCAGATGCCCTTATATGGTTTAGCTTGTTTATAAGCTTTGATATTATTTGGAGGAAGTTCTAGGATTGCCTTTGGCTTTCCTCTATTATTATGTATTATATATGTGGAAGCTGTTACCATGCTGGGGACCTCTGGTTCTCACCCATGCGGATTTTGTGGTTTTCAGATGCAGGACGCGAGGTTTCCCGTTGAGACATGCTGGAGACTTCTACCTTTGCGAAGATCCTTTGTTCTCGGGACTATGTTTTTGGTTTATATGTTTTGCTTAGATACTTTTATCTCCATTAAATAATACAAACTGTGATGACTCCTCTTATGGGAGATTTTGGAGAATAGGTTTTATGAATTTGTGTCCCTTTGGGTTTCCTTTGGGGGGGGTTTTCTTTATTTTATCATATGTATATATTGCTATGCTCGGACCGGTTATCTTCGCAGCCGGATCTTGAGTCTTGATATTCCTGTTTTTGACACTCCTTTGTATATATATAACCTCGCGTTGGTTTATCTTTGTTCGTTACGTTATCGATCGGAGTGTTGCACTTTTGAGTTGCGATTTTTATTTACCCTTTTTTTACAAAGGCTCCTAGTTATAATCAATCATTCATACTACTATACGTACTAAATTTTTATTTTTTAGAGGTCGTAATACCTTGCCATCTCTGAATTATGACTTAAGCATAAGTCTCTGTATGGTAGGGTGTTACATAGGGGGTTAGTTTTTTAGAGTTTTTAATATGCCGGTTCGGTTCGGTTCGGTTGGAATTTTTATTGTCAGAACCGAAAACTGAACCCAACCGCAATAAAAAGAGCAAAATATATTTTTTTGGTTATTTTTTTGTGTTTTGATTTGTTCAGCTTTTGATTTTTTCGGTTCGATTGATCGGTTTAAATTGGTCCAGATCGGTATTGAACACCCCTAACCTATATGGTATGAGATTTGGTATTGATTTCAAATTTGAATCTTAATTCAAATTTAAATCAACTTTTATTTTAAATCTGAATCTTATCTTATTTCAAATTGAAATCTTATGAATCATATTATATTATAATTCAATTTAAAACAGAATCAGTTAAAATCTCATCCAAACTTAGAATTCAAATTTAAAAATAAAATAACTATTTTTTTATTCTCATTTACCCCATATATTCAATATTAAGCGGGTAGTAACTCCTTAACTACCCGATAGTATGAAGTAATATATTTTTACAAAGAATTTGAAAAGAACAAAGTATAATTTCTTCCATCTTTCTAGCTTTTGGTTAACCTTTAGAGTATGGTTTAATTGTCAAACTCTAATTTGTTACCATTATTATAATGAACAGTGAATAACCTAAGAATCTCATTTCTTCATTCATTCAATTCCCTGGACCAAGGTTTTATTCATCTCAGTCATTATAATCATAGAGCTCAAATTCTTTACCGAGAGTTGACGAATTTTTTATTTATTAATTATTAATTCTATAAATATTTAGATCATATCTAATATCTATTCAACTAGCACTCTAAAGTATTAAGTATCTAAAATCAAAATATAATAAATATATTGTTAATTGCTATGACTACTGTCACAAATTAGAAGAAACTTTATTACCATATTCATTTTTTGAATATCCTATTGACAAATATGCAGTAATTAAGTAATTAATGTGGTGAATCACCTATTCTCCCATCATCAATCTTAGGTTAAAATCATACAAAACACTAAACAATCCATTTGAAGCACATGACTAAGTCTTATATAACCACTACTCCACTAGCTCATTCGGTTCGTACTACACAGCATGGTTCTGAAAACCAAACCGGGCTGGCCAGTTCAACCGGAATAACCAGAAACCGGTCACCTAACCGATCCGGGTAACGTCAAAAACCGTCTGGCAAAAAATCGGTGAAAAAACCGGTCGAACCGGTAGTTAACCGGTGAACCGGGAGAACTGTCTGGTTTTTTGACGGTTTTTTGGTTTGTAATCTGAGATGCTAAACAACGTCGTTTTGGATTTAAAAAAAAGAAAAAGAAAAAGGATAAAACGGCAAAATGTGTTACCCTAATCAGTTTCTCTTTTCCCCTTTCCACTTTCCAGAGAGCATTCACCCACCAAGCATTCGCCCACCAAGCATTCACCACCGAGCCATCCACAGCAGCGACGGCGTTGAGGGCCGCAACCACCACCGCGTCCTGTTTCGTCGTCGAGCTCTCCCTTCTCTCTCTGTCGCGCTCTTTGTCTCTCTGTCGCTGCTTCGCTGCTCGTCGCCGTGGGTCGTCTTCGCCGCTTCTCTGCTCGTCGTCGTGGGTTGTCACTGCTTCTCCCCTCTTTGCCGTGCGTCGTTTCTGCTTCTCACCTCCTCGTCTTTTTGGCTGTAGCCCCTTCTAGTCTCCCCACCAGTCTTGTCGTCGCTGCCTCTCTGCTCCGCACCGTGTCTCACCATCGTTGCTTCTCTGTTTCACATTACTAAAATTTCCAATTTGAATTTCTCTGTCTCGTTGGCTCTATGCTGTCTTTTCCTCTCCTTCGCTGGCAATCCAGATAACGTAAAACCTCCCCTTTATCCTCTTCAATAATGTTCAATTCGTTGTAATTGTATTACATTGTTTTCTTCTTTATTTTTTCCTGATATACATATGATATATTATTGATGATTCTGCTAAGTTTTGAGATATTCATTTCTGAAGTTTTATTTGAGTTTAGTCAGTTGATATTGAATTAATTCTGCTGAGATTGAGTTATAAATTTATTTTTTTAAGTTTAATTTATTAATTATGCTGAGATTGATATTGAATTAATTCTACTGAGATTGAGTTATAAATCCAATCTGTTTTACTTGTTATTTTGCTGTCATTGATTCAAAAGAGAAACATTGCTATAATTCTGCATTGGATTTACTATATGGCTTTAAAATAAGGGTTGGATGAAGTTCAGCCAAGGAGATAGTTTACTCATAGGAAAAAAGAATGAAGTTAAGAAGTAAAGAACAAAAAGATTACCTAATTTATGAACATGAAAAATTCAGGAATGAAAACCTAATTGTTCAGCTTTTGTGTATTCTGAGCTTCTTATTGTGCTGTGGAATTGCTTCTTCTTGTTCAATTGAAAACTATACTGATTTCTTTTTCTCCCTGCACCATACTAAAATTTTGGGCCTCAAATTTAGGTAGCCTATAATAGATGATTATCTTCTGTTATATCTGGAACTGATATTGTTTGACCAAGCTTAGAAGTTGCTAATGTATTATATATACATGAAGATTGAAAAACTTAGATGAAAGAACCAAGCTTCCACCAATATTAACTCATACAATGCTTTAATTGCTCTACACTTTATCTCACAATATATGCCACTTTGAATTTTTAATAATTTTATGTTATATTTTAACTTAACCGGTTCAACTTCGGTTAAACTCTGATTGGATCATTGAACCATTAAATCAGTTATTTGACCGGTTTATTGATCGATCCGGTTCTCACAACCTTGCTGCACAGTGAAAATTCCACCAATTAGATGAGTAAACATCAAAGGCTAAAACATGGCTTACTCGCTAACCGATCGTGAACCTCGCCGGGACAGATTTCAATGCTGCTCTTCGTATGGCTTCGCTCCGGTGCAAGGTACAACCCCCTTTGTTGCTGTTAGGTGAGGCCGCTTCAAACAACGACGCTGTCCTCCACCGAAACCTTCCTCAACGACTACACTACCAGACATGGCCATCGAAAATGGCCTCCGTCCACCTTCCGCAGCTGAAACTCCAAATTTAGAATGAATCCTATTTTCATTCAGGTCATAGATTCGAAAAATTTTTATTTTTTTCTTTAATTTTTGTTTCTATTTTCTCATGTTTTAAATTTGAGAGTGTTAGAAAATTCAAAAGATTCAGTTTTCCAAATTAAATTTGTTAATCCCTTTAATTTGGTAATCAACCTTGTTCACTCGATTTAAAAATTTACTGTAGATCATTAGCAAGCTAAGAGATTTTTGAGAATGGAGTTACTTTTGTCCGCGTATGAAGCTCCAATAATTGGACGATATTTCTTAGCCACCATGTCCACCAAACCGCATTGGTTACCACAGACGTCACTTTCAAAGAATGGGAATTTAATATTACTAAGACATTACCTCAAACTAAAACCAACTAGTAGATATCATTGTTCATAATTTATTACAAACAAAATAACAACATAGCCAATTAGCAATTGACAAGAACTTTCAAAACAAAAACATTTTATAAGCAACCATGATCGATTTACACAAAATTTAGTTAAAATAAAAATATATTTATACATAAATACATGATAATTAATTTGGTTGCAGATAATTCTTAGGTGAACGTAGTATTTTTGTTTTACAAGGCAGATATGAACTCGGAATCACTTTCCATGGCCTCCAAGATGTCATAAGGGAGGCAAACTTGAACGTCAACACTCCCTTCTTCCTTCCCTCCAAATAAAGCAACCATTCCTTCTCCAATATTCGAACCAGCCCTAACCGCCACAGGCTTTCCCCAACCAAAGTCATTACCATAAACATTGAACCTTGGCGAGCTTCCAGTGGCCAAAGCCTTCGCACCAACGGCACCACCGGGTTGAAGCAAGACCGGCTTCTTCGCCATAGAAACATATTGGCTCCTCACCTTCTCATCGCAGTGCGAAGCCACCATCTTGTTCATTTCCATAGCACCCTTTCCGATCCCACTTTGAAGCAGCTCCCCTGCTTTAATTCTCACAACTCCAATCTGCAAAGCGTTCCCGAAATAATTCTCTGGCAACGGCGGAACAATTCGCCTTCTAACGCCAATCGGCAAGAAGATGAAAACCTCTTCTTGCGCGTCCACAGAACTGCAACGAATCACGGATATCCAAAAGTGAGTCAAAAGCGCTTGCAGCGAAGATATATTCTCTGTTTTGGCCTCTGCATTAGCCTTTGCTTTGAGTTGTGCTATTTTCTCTTTTGTGTAATGAAACACCCTCACTGGTGTTTCTGGTGTTGAGTTTTGCGAGTTTTGATTCTCCTCCTTTGTGAATGGAGAGGGTGCTGGTATTGGAAATGGAGGTTCAACGGTATCAAGAAAAAACCGCTCCATCGAAGGATCTTTAGTTAGTTTATGGCAGCCACGTGAAATTTCCGACCATGAATTGATGAACTGCCATAATGACTCTCCGTCGGCGACCACGTGGTTGATCGTGAAGCCGATGAAGACGCCGTCAACTAGCTCCGTGACCTGCACCGCAAGCAACGGCTGAGACGTGCCTTCGCAGTTTCTAACTCCGTTAAGTGGGAAGAAGGAGTTGACAATGGAAGGAACGTACTTTGGCTGAAGAATATCATCAACACTTGTGTTCTCTGCTATGGCATGGACAAAGAGGGATCCTTTATTGTTGCAGAGAATATGACAATAGGTGGTGTTGTTTTCGCCTTCAGTAGCCATGAGACGGCCGGCGAGGAGTGGAAAGAAAGCGAGGGTGGTGGAAAGGGAGTGTCTGAGATGCTGAATTTGTGATGATGATGGTTTGTGATGAAAGAGAAGGCCTTTTTGGTTCATCTTGATTGGGAGGGCCACAAGATCCCATGGTGTTAAGTGGATTTTCTGAGCTGAGTCGGCTTGACTCGGTGCTTGGATTGTGCTGGCTGAGATGAGTCGGATCACAGCCATGGCTGAAGCCTAAATCATTTCTGAGCTCTACTACTGTTAAGTGTTAAGTGAGAATGTGAGAACTATAAGTCATTGTTGATTATGTAATCTACTTATCCAACTCTTGCCTGTGTCGATGGTTTCAGCTGTATTCTTTCACCTACTCTTTTTTTTTTTTTTTTTTTTTTGGGTGACTAATTCACCTACTCTCGTTTATTTTTACTTCTTGGTGCACTAGTAATCACGTTGCTATCTAATCACTCGGATAAAGAGGTTTTTTTATATTTTTAATAATTAAAATTTAATATATATATATATATATATATATATATATATATATATATATAACTGATTAAATTATGTTATTTTTGTCAAGTATTTCAGTCATTTTTTATAATATAGATATTATAGTTATTTTTTATAAAAAAAATTAATTTAGACTAATTTAAAATTTGGTTCATTAATTTTTTGGCCAAATCGGTTTGTTTGATCTAATTATGACAGAAATAATACGGTTCAATTGATTATAGATGTTAAATTTTAATTATTAAAAAATACCTTAAAAAAAGACGTTTTAGGCATCTTTATTTGAGTGGCTCTTATCTAAAAAAGTAGCATCTAACCTATTAAAAAAATTTAAATTTACTATTTAATTTTAAAAATATAAAATTAAATTATTTTTAAATATTTAAAATTAAACATATAAGACTACAAAATCACTTAGAATAAGAAGAAAAAATGTAGTAATAATAGCACTTATAAAAGAATGATGATGAGAAAAAACAAAAAAAAAAAGAAGGAAAAACACCAAAAAAAGGAGGAGGAACGCGAGGAGGAGGAAGAATGAGAATACTAATATTTACATTAGTAGAGATAGTTAGATCATATATCTATACTCTCATTAATTGGACTTTGACTAATTTGATTAGATTTGATTACCAAAAAAAATATATATTTATAGCAAGATTGTTTATTAAAAAAATATAAATTACTATTTAATTTTAAAATATAAAATTAAATAATTTTTAAATAATTAAAATTTATTACAAAAAATAAGGTAAAAGAAAAATTAGACAGTAAATTATAAATATCATAAAATTTACCAAATTATTTACCAAATCAGCTTCATCCCAACTTCTTTGCCTCTCCACTTATTTGCACCATTATTATTCGAATCAATTCAATACTTCAGCTGATATTATATATCAATTATTCTCCACATACAAATAATTTTTTATACAAGTCATTTATATTCACGCGCGCATATTTTTTTGTGGCGTTTCTTCTTCTTCGTTATTTTTCTCTTTCATCATTGTTGTTACCAACACCACCTCCTCCTCCTCATCTTCTTCATTTTTTCATTGGAATTTCTCTTCCTCCTTCTCCTCCATCATCAGTTATCTCGTTGTTGAAGATAATGAATAATTCAAGTTCATATTGTCAATTGAACCAGAAGGAAATTGATTATTGTTTTAAATCCAATCTAGTGGTTGAGGTGTGGTTCGATTCTAGCTAATTTTTTCGAGTAGTTTATGATTCTGTAGGTGAATAATGTTTCATCATTGATGGTTAGAATTGAATGTATTAAAGAAAATATTTTTCTGTATTTGCAGCAAAATTAGGTATAACATGAAGATATTTGGGTGTATTGTTTAAAAAGTTTCGGTGTATGTGTGTGCTAATAAGTTTTGCATAATTCAAAACTCTTCTTCTCCCCCCTCTGGTGTGGTATTTATAACCCACACTTACTAACCGGCAAGTGCACCGGGTCGTACCAAGTAATACCTTACGTGAGTAAGGGTCGATCCCACGAGAATTGATGGATTAAGCAACAGTTATTGAGTGATAAGCTTAGTTAGGCAAGCAGAAATTGGTTTTGAGATGTTCAAAAAGTTTAAGTGTAAATTCAGAATATCAAAGACAAGCAGATAAATAAGTTGGGAATAAAATATTTGAGAAAACAGTTAAGGTTTCAGAGTTATCTATTTTTCCGGATTTATTTTCTTACTAACTATTTTAATCATGCAAGATTTAATTTCATGGCAAACTATATATGACTAGACCCTAATTCCTTAGACCTTCCTAATCTTCTCTAAAATTCATTAATTGCCAATTTCTTGGTCAATTAATTCCAATTAGAGGGTGATGATCAATTTCTAGTTTATATGCCAAAAGAATCCTAATTATCCACAAATAAGGGGGATTATATGTCACATATTCCGTTAAATACAAACAATTAAAAATCCAGTATAATATATTTTCAAGTTGTTGTTCAAGTAAAGAGCTTTTCCAAGTTTTACAAGAACTCAATTAGAACATGGGTCATACTTTCGTTCCACCCATATTCATAAAATAAAGAGCGAAAACAATTATTGAAATATAAATCTAAACATGGATTAAATTAGAAAGATCAAACGAATAAATCCATACAAACAGATAGAGCTCCTAACCTTAACAATGGAGGATTAGTTGCTCATGGTTCAGAGTAGAAAACTAGGATTTAGGTAAACTGTTTTTGATCTGAATGTCTCTCTATAGAAGAGAAGTCTCTCCTTTTTATAACTAATCCTAATTAATTTAAAATCTAATCTCTAAAACTAAAAATAATATCTTTTCCTAAAAGATAATATTTGAATTTAAATTTGAATGAATTAACAGATCTTCAGTTGATGGGTGGGGACCACTTGATTTGTCCATTCTGTAGCTTCTAATCTGTGTTTTCTGGGATGGAAATTGGGTAAAAAACAGCCCAGAAATCATAACCAGTGTTTTCTGTATTATTGCAGATCGCGCATGTGACGCGTCCGCGTCGTCCACGCGATCGCATCATTTGTGCAGATTCTAGTCTACGCGTTCGCGTCAGGCACGCGATTTCGTCATTGCAATTTCTCCATTCCATGCGGTCGCGTGAGCCATGCGTCCGCGTCGGTCTTCGCTGGTCATCTCTTTGGTTTCTTCTTTTTCTCTGCAGAAACTTCATCAAATCCCTCCGAATGCTACCTAAAATAAATAAAATTGCACAAAACTCAAAATAGCATCCATAGTGGCTAAAATATAATTAATTCTTAATTAAATTCAACAAATTAGATGCAAATTCACTAGGAAAAGATAGATAAGATGCTCACACATCACAACACCAAACTTAAACTGTTGCTTGTCCTCAAGCAACCAAAACTAATATAAGCTTAGGATGTGAATTTGCATGAGAATGAGAGTTCGATTAAGCTCGTGTCTCTTCTTATAGTGGGGTTTACAACTGCAATCCTGAATAGGTTTGGCATCTCACTCTCCTTTGAATCAAGAATGTTATTGTCATTCAGAATTAGAATCCGAATAATATTATTAATTCTCTGATCTTTATATTTCAGTTTAATCCTTGAACACAGCAAAATTTACTTTAATTTATTTTTCTTTGGTGCTTTGCACTTTGAGCCTAGCTGTGACTTTAAATATTTTGTCTCAAGCTTTACTTGACACAGAAATACCACAAACACTTAACTGGAGAACTCTCTTTGAGTTCTGATTTTTTTTTCAGTTACTCCCAGACAGTGATGCTCAAAGCCTTTGGCATACTCTGTTAAACGCACTTGATCTCGACTCTAAGTGTTCTGTCTCAAGAGTTACTTGATACAATCACACCACAAGCATATCACTAGGGAAACAACTCTTTGAGCTTTTAATCATGTCTGACCTCCCAAGTCATTGATGCTCAGAGCCTTGGACCTTGCTTTTATTTATTAATTATTATCTATTTAAATTTTTTTTTTTGCTGTTTCTTTTGCTTCAAGGATTAAATTTTTCTAAATTTCAGAGAAGTCATAATAATTCTCTAAATTCCTGTTCCTTATACATCAACATCCCTTGATTCAAATTCAAATATGCACTGCTCATATCATGCATTCAAAAATCACAGAAAATACCACCATATTTAAGTAAATAAGACTATTTTTAGAATTAAACTCAATTTCTCATGCAATACATCACTTCTTTTTCTTTTCTTTTTGGATTCAAGTTCAGTGAAAACTAATCCTAGGATTCTAACTAATAAAAGATCATGCAACAGACAAAGTAAAATAGCAGAAAACTGGAACATAACATAGAAAAAGAAAGGAGGAATAAAAATGAAAGGAACTCAACCACCTTAGTTATCCTAGTTGTCGCTTTATTCTTCAGGTTGTGCTCCTCAATGAAGATGATTCGCCTCCCTTTTGTGCCAGAAAACCAATAAGCGTAGCGTCAACACCAAACTTAAAGGTCTGCTTGTCCTCAAGTAAAGAAGAACTGAAAATAGAAGGGACAAATATTATGAGGAGAGAAAAAGAAGAGGTTAAAAGAATAAGAGAGAATAAGGGTTGAGAGAGAGAGAGAGAAATGAAATTGGGCAGCTGATAAACCACTATTTTATGGTTTATAATGTGTTTAATTGTGTGGTTTTATCATGATCTTTACCCACTTATTCATATAATTAGCATACATTTATATTTCCTTCCTAAAATTATTACATGATTGAAAACATGCTTCTTTGGTCTTAATTTAGCTAATCTTAATCCTCTCTTATTACCATTCGATGCCTTGATCTGTGTGTTAAGTATTTCAGGCTTTATAGGGCATGAATGAGTGAGAGATTGGGAAGGAAGCTTGCAAAAATGGAAGGAACAAAAGAAGTTGAGGAGATGACCAGCGAGAAGTGACGCGTACGCATCAGCGATGCGATCACGCGGAAGAAAGGAATCCGCAGTGATGCGGCCGCATGGCTCATGCGACCGCGCGGATTGGAAAAGCACAAGTGACGCGGAAGCGTGGACGACGCGAACGCGTGGCAGGGAAAAACGCGAATGACGCGTCCGCATGGATGACGCAATTGCATGGCGTGTGCGATTTGCAGAATTACAAAAGTCGCTGGCAGAGATTATGGGCCGCATTTCAACCCAGTTTTCGGCCCAGAAACACAGATTAAAGTCAGGGAACTTGCAAAGACTCATCATGCTTTTGATAATTCACTTTTTATGTTTTAGATGTAGTTTTTAGAGAGAGAGGTTCTCTCCTCTCTCTTAGGATTTAGATAGAGTTTTTAGAAATTAGGTGATGAGCGGAAATTTTATATGCTTTTTGGGGATAATTTCATGTAGATTTTAGTATGTTTTAATTAGTTTTTAATAGAATTTTATTAGTTTTTAAGCAAAAATCATATTTCTGGACTTTACTATGAGTGTGTGTATTTTTCTGTGATTTCAGGTATTTTCTGGCTGAAATTGAGGAAGCTGAGCAAAAATCTGACTTAGGCTGAAAAAGGACTGCTGATGCTGTTGGATCCTGACCTCCCTGCACTCGAAATGGATTTTCTGGAGCTACAGATGTCCAATTGGCGCGCTCTCAACGGCGTTGGAAAGTAGACATCCAGGGCTTTCCAGCAATATATAATAGTCCATAATTTGTGCGAAGATAGACGACGTAACTTGGCGTTGAACGCCAATTACATGCTGCTGTCTGGAGTTAAACGCCAGAAAAACGTCATGATCCGGAGTTGAACGCCCAAAACACGTCATAACTTGGAGTTTAACTCCAAGAAAAGCCTCTACTCGTGGATAGCTTTAGTCTCAGCCCCAGCACACACCAAGTGGGCCCCAGAAGTGGATTTCTGCACCAATTATCTTAGTTTATTCATATTATGTAAACCTAGGTTACTAGTTTACTATTTAAACAACTTTTAGAAACTTATCTTGTACCTCATGACATTTTCAGATCTGAATTACATACTTTTTGACGGCATGAGTCTCTAAACTCCATTGTTGGGGGTGAGGAGCTCTGCAGCGTCTCGATGATTTAATACAATTCCTTTGTTTTCCATTCAAACACGCTTGTTCTTATCTAAGATGTTCATTCGCGCTTAATTATGGAGAAGGTGATGATCCGTGACACTCATCACCTTCCTCAATCCATGAACGTGTGCCTGATAACCACCTCCGTTCTACATCAGATTGAATGAGTATCTCTTAGATTCTTTAATCAGAATCTTCGTGGTATAAGCCGGATTGATGGCGGCATTCATGAGAATCCAGAAAGTCTAAACCTTGTCTGTGGTATTCCGAGTAGGATTCTGGGATTGAATGACTGTGACGAGCTTCAAACTCCTGAAGGCTGGGCGTTAGTGACAGACGCAAAAGAATCAATGGATTCTATTCCAACCTGATTGAGAACCGACAGATGATTAGCCGTGCTGTGACAGAGCATAGGAATGTTTTCACTGAGAGGATGGGAGGTAGCCATTGACAACGGTGACACCCTACATAGAGCTTGCCATGGAAGGACCTTGCGTGTGTTGAAGGATTTCAAGGAAGAGTTGAAGTTCAGAGGACAAAGCATCTCCAAAACTCCAACATATTTCTCATTACTGCACAACAAGTAACACTATTATTCTCTTTTATTTTTCCAATCTAATAATTCCAACTGATAATTTTGATTAACATCCTGACTAAGAATAATAAAATAAACATCGCTTGCTTCAAACCAATAATCTCCGTGGGATCGACCCTTACTCACGTAAGGTATTACTTGGACGACCCAGTGCACTTGCTGGTTAGTTGTGCGAATTGTCAAAGAGTTAGATTGCATTTCGTGCACCAAGTTTTTGGCGCCGTTGCCGGGGATTATTCGAGTTTGAACAACTAAAGGTTTATTTTATTTCTTAGATTAGGAATAATTTATTTTTATTGTTTTAGAGTCATTAAATCTTGATAGGATAGTTTCTTTTCAAAAATTTCTTTTCAAAATTTATTATTCTTCTTAATTGATTGCTAATTTTCGTGAGTTTTAGTGTCTTATTCTAAGTTTGGTGTTAATTGCATATTTTACAATTTACTTCAAATTTTCGAACTTGTGTTCTTCGTTCTTCATTGATCTTCAAGTTGTTCTTGTTTATTTTTCTTGTTTGATCTTGAGTTTTTTTTTGTTTTGTGTCTTTTCTTGTTTTTCTTGTGCTTTTTCAGAACATTAACTTTCAAAAATTATACTTTTATCCATAAAAATAACACATCTTTAAAATACATTACATTTTTAACTCAGTTGGTTATAGCGGGGGTTTATGTTCTTAACAATTGGGCACTTTCTTTTTAAAATCCTTTTTCAAAAATAATTTTTCTTGATTTAATCTTGCGCCAAACTTTAAGTTTGGTGTTTTCTTGTTAATCTTTTCATAATTTTCGAAAATTTTATTAAAGTTTTCTAAAAATTTTAAGTTTGGTGTTCTTCCTTTCGTTCTTGGTGTTCTTGTGAATCTTCAAGGTGTTCTTGTGTTTTTCTTGTGTCTTGATCTTAAAATTTTTAAGTTTGGTGCTCCTTGGTGTTTTCCCTCCAAAAATTTTCGAAAATAAGGAGCATTAGATTTAAAAATTTTAAGTCTTGTGTCTTTTGTGTGTTTTTCTCTTTCATCATAAAATTCAAAATTCAAAAAAAAAATTTATTATATTTTCTAACTAATTTTGAACTAATTTTTTTTGAAAATTTTATATAAAAAATCAAATTTCAATTTCAAAATATTTCTAATTTCTTTTATTTAGCTTGTCTTTTATTTTATTTTAAAAAAAAAATATTTTAAATCAACATATAAATTATCCCTTGTATTCCATTATGGAAGCAAGTAGGAATGAACAGTCCAAGAGGACTCTGGGGTCATATGCTAACCCCACTACTGCTTCATATGGAGTAGTATCTGTATACCCTCCATTGGAGTTAGTAGCTTTGAGTTGAATCCTCAGCTCATTATCATGGTGCAGCAAAACTGTCAGTACTCTGGTCTTCCACATGAAGAACCTACAGAGTTTTTGGCACAATTTTTGTAAATTGCTGACACAGTACATGATAAGGAAGTGGATCAGGATATCTACAGATTATTACTGTTTCCATTTGCTGTAAAAGATCAAGCTAAGAGGTGGTTAAATAACCAGCCTAAGAACAGCATAAAAACATGGAAGCAGCTGTCAGAAAAATTCCTGAATCACTATTTCCCTCCAAAACGGATGACACAGCTAAGGCTAAGTGGTGGACGAAATTGTGATCCATATTCTAATTATTTTGAGATGAAGGCTTCTAAGGGGCAACAGCTGAATTCACAACTCCGTTCAACTAACCAGCAAGTGTACTGGGTCGTCCAAGTAATAAACCTTACGTGAGTAAGGGTCGAATCCACAGAGATTGTTGGTATGAAGCAAGCTATGGTCACCTTGTAAATCTCAGTCAGGCAGATTAAATTGTTTATGGTTCGAAAATTAATAATAAAATAAGAAATAATAAAAGGGATAGAATACTTATGTAGATTCATTGGTAGGAATTTCAGTTAAGTATATGAAGATGCTGTAAGGCTCAAGGATGCCTGCTCTCCTACTGCTTCAACTCAATCCTTCTTACTCCTTTCCATGGCAAGCTGTGTATAGGGGTTCACCATCAACGGTGGCTACTTTCAATCATCTCGGGAAAATGGTCCTCTGCGGCTGTCACTCGCATGGCTAATCGTCTGGAGGCATCACCCATGGTTGATGGCTACATCCCATCCTCGCAGTGAAAACTATGCTCACGCACTCTGTCACAGCACGGCTAATCACTGGTTGGTTCTTACTCATACTGGAATAGAATCCCTTGATTCTTTTGCGTTTGTCACTAACGCCCAGCACTTGCAAGTCTGAAGCACGTCACAGTCATTCATTACCGGAATCCTACTCGGAATACCACAGACAAGGTTAGACTTTCCGGATTCCCAGGATCCTACTCGGAATACCACAGACAAGGTGAGACTTTCTGGATCCTCATAAATGCCGCCATCTATCTAGCTTATACCACGAAAATTCTGTTGGGGAATCTAAGAGATACACATTCAAGCTCGGTTGCATGTAGAACGGAAGTGGTTGTCAATCACGCGCGTTCATAAGTGAGAATGATAATGAGGGTTATTGACTCATCACATTCATCATGTTCTTGGGTGCGAATGAATATCTTGGAATAAGAATAAGAGAGATTTGAATAAAAGAAAATAGAACTTCATTAATACTTGAGGTACAGCAGAGCTCCACACCCTTAATCTATGGTGTGCAGAAACTCCACCGTTGAAAATACATAAGCAAAAGGTTCAGGCATGGCCGAATGGCCAGCCCTCTCCATGATCAAGTGACCGAATGATTCAAAGACTTAAAGTGGTCAAAAGATGTCTAATACAATAGATAAATGTCCTATATATACTAGACTAGCTACTAGGGTTTACATGAGTACGTAAATGATGCATAAATCCACTTCTGGGGCCCACTTGGTGTATGCTTGGGCTGAGCTTGGTCAATCCACAAGCTGAGGCTTCTCTTGGAGTTGAACTTTGAGTTATGACATGTTTTGGGCGTTCAACTCCGGATCATGACGTTTTTTTGGCGTTTAACTTCAGAAAGGAGCATGTACTTGGCGTTCAACGCCAAGTTACGTCGTCATTCTTCGAATAAAGTATGGACTATTATATATTGCTGGAAAGCCCTGGATGTCTACTTTCCAACGCCGTTGAGAGCGCGCCATTTAGAGTTCTGTAGCTCCAGAAAATCCATTTCGAGTGCAGGGAGGTCAGAATCCAACAGCATCAGCAGTCCTTTTGTCAGCCTTTTTCAGAGTTTTGCTCAGATCCCTCAATTTCAGTCAGAATTTACCTGAAATCACAGAAAAACACACAAACTCATAGTAAAGTCCAGAAATGTGAATTTAACATAAAAACTAATGAAAACATCCCTAAAAGTAGCTCAAACTTACTAAAAACTATCTAAAAACAATGCCAAAAAGCGTATAAATTATCCGCTCATCACAACACCAAACTTAAATTGTTGCTTGTCCCCAAGCAACTGAAAATCAAATAGGATAAAAAGAAGAGAATATACTATAAATTCCAAAATATCAATGAATATTAATTATAATTAAATGAGCGGGACTTGTAGCTTTTTGCTTCTGAATAGTTTTGGCATCTCACTTTTTCCTTTGTAGTTTAGAGGGATTGGCGTCTCTGGAGAACTTAGAATTTGGGATAGTGTTATTGACTTTCTTAGTTAAGCATGTTGATTCTTGAACACAGCTACTTATGAGTCTTGGTCGTGGCCCTAAGCACTTTGTTTTCCAGTATTACCACCGGATACATAAATGCCACAGACACATAACTGGGTGAACCTTTTCAGATTGTGACTCAGCTTTGCTAAAGTCCCCAGTTAGTGGTGTCCAGAGCTCTTAAGCACACTCTTTTGCCTTGGATCACGACTTTAACCACTTAGTCTCAAGCTTTTTACTTGGACCTTCATGACACAAGCACATGGTTAGGGACAGCTTGATTTAGCCGCTTAGGCCTGGAATTATTTCCTTGGGCCCTCCTATCCATTGATGCTCAAAGCCTTGGATCCTTTTTACCCTTGCCTTTTGGTTTTAAGGGCTATTGCCTTTTTCTACTGCTCCTTCTTTTTCTATATACTCTTTTTAGCCATTTTTTTTTTCACTGCTTTTTCTTGCTTCAAGAATCAATTTCATGATTTTTCAGATCATCAATAACATTTCTCTTTGTTCATCATTCTTTCAAGAACCAACAATTTTAACACTCATAAATAACAAGATCAAAAGACATATGCACTGTTCAATCATTCATTCAGAAAACAAGAAGCATTGTCACCACATCAATATAATTAAACTAAATTCAATAATAATTTCGAAAACTATGTACTTCTTGTTCTTTTGAATTAAAACATTTTTCTTTTAAGAGAGGTGAAGGATTAATGGAATTTATTCATAGCTTTAAGGCATGGTTACATACTAATGATCATGAAATAAAGACACAAAACATAGATAAACACAATAATTAAAAACCGAAAACAGAAAGAAATAAAGAACAAGGAATGAATCCACCTCTAGTGGCGTCTTCTTCTTGAAGGACCAATGATGTTCTTCAACTCTTCTATGTCCCTTCCTTGCCTTTGTTGCTCCTCCCTCATTGCTCTTTGATCTTCTCTTATTTCTTGGAGAATGATGGAGTGCTCTTGATGTTCCACCCTTAATTGTTCCACTATGGCTCAAATCTTCCAAGAGGTGTTGAGTTGCTCCCAATAATTGTTGGGAGGAAAGTGCATTCCTTGAGGCATTTGTTGATGATGAACTTCCTCATGTTCTCCTTGAGGGCCGTGAGGAACTTCTCTTGATTGCTCCATCCTTTTCTTGGTGATGGGCTTGTCTTCTTCAATGGAGACATCTCCTTCTATGATAACTCCAGCTGAGTAACATAGATGGCATATAAGGTGGGGGAAGGCTAGCCGTGCCATGTGTGAAGGCTTGTCAGCTATTTTGTAGAGTTCATTGGAGATGACTTCATGAACTTCCAATTCCTCTCCAATCATGATGCTATGAACCATGTTGGCCCGATCCACAGTAACTTCAGATCAGTTGCTTGTAGGGATGATGGATCTTTGGATGAATTCCAACCATCCTCTAGCTACAGGCTTGAGGTCCAGTCTTCTTAGTTGGACTGGCTTGCCTTTGGAGTCTATTCTCCATTGGGCGCCTTCCACACATATGTCCATTAGGACTTGGTCCAACCTTTGATTAAAGTTGACCCTTCTTGTGTAGGGGCGTTCATCACCTTGCATCATGGGTAAGTGAAACGCCAACCTCACATTTTCCGGACTAAAATCCAAGTATTTCCCCCTAACCATTGTGAGATAATTCTTTGGGCTTGGGTTCATACCTTGGTCATGGTTCCTAGTGATCCATGCATTGGCATAGAACTCTTGAACCATTGAAATTCTGACTTGTTGCATGGGGTTGGTTATGACTTCCCATCCTCTTCTTTGGATCTCATGTCGAATTTCCGGATACTCATTCTTTTTGAGCTTGAAAGGGACCTCAGGGATCACCTTCTTCTTTGCCACAACATCATAAAAGTGGTCTTGATGGCTCTTGGAGATGAATCTTTCCATCTCCCATGACTCGGAGGTGGAAGCTTTTGCTTTCCCTTTCCCTTTTCTTGAGGAAACTCCGGCCTTAGGTGCCATTGGTAATGGAAAAACAAAAAAAAGCTTATGCTTTTACCACACCAAACTTAAAATTTGCTCGTCCTCGAGCAAGAAAGAAAAGAAGAGTAGAAGAAGAAGAAGAGAATATGGTAGAGAGGGAGAGAAGTGGGTTCGGCTATATGGGTGAAGAAGGGGTTTGTGTTGTGTGAAAAATGAAGAAGAATGGAAGGTTATTTATAGGGAGAGGGAGGGTGGGAGTTCGGCCATTTTGGGTGGGAATGGGTGGGTAATTGAATTTGAATTTTATGAGGGTAGGTGGTGTGTATGGGGAAGAGGAGGTTGATGTGAATGGTGAATGGGATAATTGGGAAGAGGATTTGAGGTGATTGGTGAAGGTTTTTGGGAAGTGTGATATGGGGAAGAGTGGAATGAGATTTGGATTAGGAGAGTGTGATTAGGATTAAAAGGTAAGGTGGGAATATGGTAGGTGGGGATCCTGTGGGGTCCACAGATCCTGAGGTGATCCTGTGGGGTCCACAGATCCTGAGGTGAAAACAAATACCATTCCTTCACCATATAGGCATGTAAAATGCCTTCATGCATCATTCTGGCGTTCAAACGCCCATTGGTGCATGTTCTGGGCGTTCAACGCCCATGTAATGCATGTTTCTGGCGTTGAACGCCAGTTTCATGCTTGTTTCTGGCGTTCAGCGCCAGTTTGTCCTCTCTGTGCACGTTCCTGGCGTTTAACGCCAGGTTGTTGCTTGTTTCTGGCGTTCAGCGCCAGAATGGTGCTCTGTTCTGGCGTTGAACGCCGGCCAGATGCACCTTACTGGCGTTGAACGCCAGTCTGCGCTACCTCCAGGGTGAAAATTTTTTTCTTCTGTTTTTGACTCTGTTTTTAATTTTTTTTTATTTTTATCGTGACTCCTCATGATCATGTACCTAATTAAACACAAAAATAACAAAGAAACAAAATAAAATAAAATTAGATAAATAAAATTGGGTTGCCTCCCAACAAGCGCTTCTTTAATGTCAATAGCTTGACAGTGGCTCTCATGGAGCCACAAAGTGATCAGGTCAATTTAGTGTGTAGTCCCAACACCAAACTTAGAGTTTGGATATGGGGTATGAACACCAAACTTAGAGTTTGGTTGTGGCCTCACAACACCAAACTTAGAGTTTGACTGTGGAGGCTCTTCTTGACTCTGAATTGAGAGAAGTTCTTCATGCTTACTCTCTTCTGTCACAGAGGGATGGCCATGTGCCTTAAACACAAGGTATTCCCCATTTAATTGAAGGACTAATTCTCCTCTGTTGACATCTATCACAGCTCCTGCTGTGGCTAGGAAAGGTCTTCCTAGGATGATGCATTCATCATCTTCCTTCCTAGTGTCTAGGATTATGAAATCAGTAGGGATGTAAAGGCCTTCAATCTTTACTAGCACGTCCTCTACTATTCCATAAGCTTGTCTCATTGACTTGTCTGCCAATTGTAATGAGAACAAGGCAGGTTGTACCTCAATGATCCCCAGCTTCTCCATTACAGAGAGTGGCATAAGGTTTACCCCTGACCCCAGATCACATAGAGCTTTTTCAAAGCTCATGGTGCCTATGGTACAAGGTATTAGAAACTTGCCAGGATCTTGTCTCTTTTGAGGTAGAGTTCTCTGAATCCAAGTATCTAGTTCACTAATGAGCAAGGGAGGTTCACTTTCCCAAGTCTCATTACCAAACAGCTTGGCATTCAGCTTCATGATGGCTCCTAAATATTGAGCAACTTGCTCTCCAGTTACATCTTCATCCTCTTCTGAGGAGGAATAGTCTTCAGAGCTCATGAATGGCAGAAGGAGATTGAATGGAATCTCTATGATCTCTGTATGAGCCTCAGATTCCTCAGGATCCTTAATAGGAAACTCCTTCTTGCTTGAGGAACGTCCCAGGAGGTCTTTCTCACTAGGATTTTCGTCCTCCTCCTCCCTTGTGCATTCGGCCATATTGACTATGTCAATGGCCTTGCACTCTCCTTTTGGATTCTCTTCTGTATTGCTTGGGAGAGTACTGGGAGGAGTTTCAATGACTTTCTTACTCAGCTGGCCCACTTGTGCCTCCAGATTTCTAATGGAGGATCTTGTTTCATTCATGAAACTGAAAGTGGCCTTTGACAGATCAGAGACTATATTGGCTAAATTAGAAGTATTTTGTTCAGAATTCTCTGTCTGTTGCTGAGAAGATGATGGATATGGCTTGCTATTGCCCGGCCTAGTACGTCCACCATTGTTAAAACCTTGTTGAGGTTTTTGTTGATCCTTCCATGAGAAATTTGGATGATTTCTCCATGATGAGTTATAGGTGTTTCCATAAGGTTCACCCATGTAATTAACCTCTGCCATGGCAGGGTTCTCAGGATCATAAGCTTCTTCAGAAGCTGCCTCTCTAGTATTGTTGGATGCATGTTGCAATCCATTCAGATTTTGAGAGATCATATTGACCTGTTGAGTCAACACTTTGTTCTGAGCCAATATGGCATTCAGAGCATCAATTTCAAGAACTCATTTCTTCTGAGGTACCCCATTATTCACAGAATTCCTCTCATAGGTGTACATGAACTGGTTGTTTGCAACCATGTCAATGAGTTCTTGAGCCTCTTCAGGCGTTTTCTTCAGGTGAATAGATCCACCTGCAGAATGGTCCAATGACATTTTCGAAAATTCAGAGAGACCATAATAGAATATATCTAATATGGTCCATTCTGAAAACATGTCAGATGGACATCTTTTGGTCAGCTGCTTATATCTTTCCCAAGCTTCATAGAGGGATTCACCATCTTTTTGTTTGAAGGTTTGAACATCCACTCTCAGCTTGCTCAGCTTTTGAGGAGGAAAGAATTTATCCAAGAATGCAGTGACAAGCTTATCCCATGAGTCCAGGCTATCCTTGGGTTGTGAATCCAACCATACTCTAGCTCTGTCTCTTACAGCAAAAGGGAAAAGCATGAGTCTGTAGACTTCAGGATCAACTCCATTTGTCTTTACAGTCTCACAGATCTGCAAGAACTCAGTTAAAAACTGATAAGGATCTTCAGATGGAAGTCCATAAAACTTGCAGTTTTGTTGCATTAAAGCAACTAGTTGAGGCTTAAGCTCAAAGTTATTGGCTCCAATGGCAGGAATGGAGATGCTTCTTCCATCAAATTTGGACGTTGGTTTTGTGAAGTCACCAAGCATTCTCCTTGCATTATTATTATTATTTTCGGCCATCTCCTTCTCTTGTTCGAAAATTTCTGAAAGGTTGTTTCTGGATTGTTGTAATTTAGCTTCTCTTAATTTTCTCTTCAGAGTCCTTTCAGGTTCTGGATCAATTTCAACAAGAGTGCCTTTATCCTTGTTCCTGCTCATATGAAAGAGAAGAAAACAAGAAAAGAAAAAGGGATCCTCTATGTCACAGTATAGAGATTCCTTTATGTTAGTAGAAAAAGAAAGGGGTAGAAGAATGAAGAGGGAGATTCGGATTTTTGGATGAAGAAAGGTGGAGAGAAGTGTTAATAATTAAATAATTAAATAAAATAAGAAAAGAGAAGAGAGAATTCGAAAATAATTTTGAAAAAGAGGTTAGTGATTTTCGAAAATTAGAGATAAATTGTAATTAAAATTAAACATGAAACAATTAGTTAATTAAAAAGAATTTTTGAAAAAAAGGGAGAGATATTTTCAAAAATTAGAGAGGGAAAAGTAGTTAGGTAGTTTTGAAAAAGATAAGAAACAAAAAAGAAGTTAGTTAGTTGATTGAAAAAGATTTGAAATCAAAATTGAAAAAGATAAGAAGATAGTAAGTTAGATAAGATATTTTTGAAATCAAATTTTGAAAAATATAAAATTTTTGAAAAAGATCAAATAAAAGAAAAAAAAGATTTAATTCAAAAATTTTGAAATTATTTACTTCACTAACAAGAAACTACAAGATAAGATTCTAGAACTTAAAGATGGAACCTTTCTTAACAAGAAAGTAACAAACTTCAAATTTTTGAACCAATCACATTAATTGTTAGCTAATTTTCGAAAATATGATATAAAGATAAGAAAAAGATTTTGAAAATAATTTGAAAAAGATTTTTGAAATTTCGAAAAATAGAAAAAATTGAAAAAGATATGATTTTTGAAAAAGATTTTGAAAAGATAAGATTTTTAAAATTGAAATTTTGACTTGACTTGTAAGAAACAACTAATTTTGAAAATTTTTGACCAAGTCAACCCAAAATTTCGAAAATTTGGAGGGAAATAAGGAAAAGATATTTTTTGATTTTTGAATTTTTAATTATGAGAGAGAAAAACAACAAAAATGCTCAATGCATGAAGTTTTTAGATCAAAACAATGAATACATGCAAGAATGCTATGAATGTCAAGATGAACACCAAGAACACTTTGAAGATCATGATGAACATCAAGAACAAATTTTGAAAAATTTTTGATGCAAAGAAAACATGCAAGACACCAAACTTAGAAATTTTTAATGCATGAAAAATATGAATGCAAAAATGCACATGAAAAACAAGAAAAGACACAAAACAAGAAATTATCAAGATCAAACAAGAAGACTTATCAAGAACAACTTGAAGATCATGAAGAACACTATGAATGCATGGGATTTTCGAAAAATGCAAGAAAAATTTTTAAAAGCATGCAATTGACACCAAACTTAAAATTTGACTCAAGACTCAATCAAGAACACAAAATATTTTTGATTTTCTATGATTTTATGATTTTTTTTTTGTATTTTTATTAAATTTTTTTTTTCGAAAATAATGTGAAGAAAAACGAAAATTTAAAAGAAAAATTTTGAAAAAGATTTTTAAAAAGAAAATTACCTAATCTGAGCAACAAGATGAACCGTCAGTTGTCCATACTCAAACAATCCCCGGCAACGGCGCCAAAAACTTGGTGGACGAAATTGTGATCCATATTCTAATTATTTTGAGATGAAGGCTTCTAAGGGGCAACAGCTGAATTCACAACTCCGTTCAACTAACCAGCAAGTGTACTGGGTCGTCCAAGTAATAAACCTTACGTGAGTAAGGGTCGAATCCACAGAGATTGTTGGTATGAAGCAAGCTATGGTCACCTTGTAAATCTCAGTCAGGCAGATTAAATTGTTTATGGTTCGAAAATTAATAATAAAATAAGAAATAATAAAAGGGATAGAATACTTATGTAGATTCATTGGTAGGAATTTCAGTTAAGTATATGAAGATGCTGTAAGGCTCAAGGATGCCTGCTCTCCTACTGCTTCAACTCAATCCTTCTTACTCCTTTCCATGGCAAGCTGTGTATAGGGGTTCACCATCAACGGTGGCTACTTTCAATCATCTCGGGAAAATGGTCCTCTGCGGCTGTCACTCGCATGGCTAAATCGTCTGGAGGCATCACCCATGGTTGATGGCTACATCCCATCCTCGCAGTGAAAACTATGCTCACGCACTCTGTCACAGCACGGCTAATCACTGGTTGGTTCTTACTCATACTGGAATAGAATCCCTTGATTCTTTTGCGTTTGTCACTAACGCCCAGCACTTGCAAGTCTGAAGCACGTCACAGTCATTCATTACCGGAATCCTACTCGGAATACCACAGACAAGGTTAGACTTTCCGGATTCCCAGGATCCTACTCGGAATACCACAGACAAGGTGAGACTTTCCGGATCCTCATAAATGCCGCCATCTATCTAGCTTATACCACGAAAATTCTGTTGGGGAATCTAGAGATACACATTCAAGCTCGGTTGCATGTAGAACGGAAGTGGTTGTCAATCACGCGCGTTCATAAGTGAGAATGATAATGAGGGTTATTGACTCATCACATTCATCATGTTCTTGGGTGCGAATGAATATCTTGGAATAAGAATAGAGAGATTTGAATAAAAAAAAGAACTTCATTAATACTTGAGGTACAGCAGAGCTCCACACCCTTAATCTATGGTGTGCAGAAACTCCACCGTTGAAAATACATAAGCAAAAGGTTCAGGCATGGCCGAATGGCCAGCCCTCTCCATGATCAAGTGACCGAATGATTCAAAGACTTAAAGTGGTCAAAAGATGTCTAATACAATAGATAAATGTCCTATATATACTAGACTAGCTACTAGGTTTACATGAGTACGTAAATGATGCATAAATCCACTTCTGGGGCCCACTTGGTGTATACTTGGGCTGAGCTTGGTCAATCCACAAGCTGAGGCTTCTCTTGGAGTTGAACTTTGAGTTATGACATGTTTTGGGCGTTCAACTCCGGATCATGACGTTTTTTTGGCGTTTAACTTCAGAAAGGAGCATGTACTTGGCGTTCAACGCCAAGTTACGTCGTCATTCTTCGAATAAAGTATGGACTATTATATATTGCTGGAAAGCCCTGGATGTCTACTTTCCAACGCCGTTGAGAGCGCGCCATTTAGAGTTCTGTAGCTCCAGAAAATCCATTTCGAGTGCAGGGAGGTCAGAATCCAACAGCATCAGCAGTCCTTTTGTCAGCCTTTTTCAGAGTTTTGCTCAGATCCCTCAATTTCAGTCAGAATTTACCTGAAATCACAGAAAAACACACAAACTCATAGTAAAGTCCAGAAATGTAAATTTAACATAAAAACTAATGAAAACATCCCTAAAAGTAGCTCAAACTTACTAAAAACTATCTAAAAACAATGCCAAAAAGCGTATAAATTATCCGCTCATCACTAAGCATCCAAGGCTTCAAACAAGGAGATAATGAATCTCTTTATGATGCCTGGGAGAGATACAGAGAGATGCTAAGAAAATGCCCCTCTGAAATGTTTTCAGAATGGGTGCAATTAGACATCTTCTACTATGGGCTTACAGAAAAAAGCTCAGATTTCTCTAGACCACTCAGCTGGTGGATCTATACATATGAGAAAAACAATTGAAGAAGCTCAAGAGCTTATTGATACAGTTGCCAGGAATCAACATCTGTACCTAAGCAGTGAATCTTCCATGAAAGAAGAAGCTAAAACAGTAACTGCTGAACTCAGTCCGGTGGATCAGGCTAATGAATTCAATCAGCAATTAGACTTCCTAACTCAGCAGCTAGCCGAATTCAAGGAAATATTACAGGAAACAAGAATGGCTAACAGGAATATGGAAGTACAATTAAAGCAGACAGAAAAGCAACTGTCAAAACAAATAGCAGAAGAATGCCAAGCAGTTCAATTAAGAAGTGGGAAAACATTAAATACCTCACTTCAAGGCAGCAGAAAACCAAGAAATGAACAAGTGGATACTCAAAATCCCTCTGAGGACAGTCAGAGCCCAGAGAGGAATAAAGCTGGCGCTGAACGCCCAGACCATGCTCATTCCTGGCGTTCAACGCCAGAAACAAGCATGAATCCGGCGTTGAACGCCCAAAGGGAGCATGGTTCTGGCGTTCAAACGCCAGTAACAAACAAGGAAGTGGCGTCTAACGCCACTCCAGCTCCCACCACTGGCATTCAAATGCCAGTGGGGAATCAGTCACATACAAGTGCTGATAACAACCCTTCTAAAAAGGCTTCCCAACCCACTTCTGTAGGTAATAAACCTGCAGCAACTAAGGTTGAGGAATACAAAGCCAAAATGCCTTATCCTCAAAAACTCCGCCAAGCGAAACAGGATAAGCAATTTGCCCGCTTTGCAGACTATCTCAGGACTCTTGAAATAAAGATTCTGTTTGTAGAAACACTTGAGCAAATACCCTCTTATGCTAAGTTCATGAAAGAGATCTTAAGTCATAAGAAGGATTGGAGGGAAACTGAAAAAGTTTACCTCACTGAAGAATGCAGTGCAGTCATTCTAAAAAGCTTACCTGAGAAGCTTAAAGATCCTGGGAGCTTTATGATACCATGCACGTTAGAGGGTACTTGTACCAAGCAAGCTTTATGTGATCTTGGAGCAAGTATCAACCTAATACCTGCATCTACTATCAGAAAGCTTGGTTTAACTGAAGAAATCAAACCAACAAGGATATGTCTTCAACTTGCTGATGGCTCCATTAAATACCCATCAGGCGTGATTGAAGACATGATTGTCAAGGTTGGGCCATTCGCCTTTCCTACTGACTTTGTGGTGCTGGAAATGGAGGAGCACAAGAGTGCAACTCTCATTCTAGGAAGACCTTTCCTAGTTACTGGCCGAACCCTCATTGACGTCCACAAAGGGGAAGTAACCCTGAGAGTCAATGAGGAGGAGTTCAAGTTGAATGTTGTCAAAGCCATGCAACATTCAGACAACCCAAATGACTGCATGAGTGTTGATATTATTGACTCTCTGGTAAGAGAGGTCAATATGGCTGAGAGTCTCGAATCAGAGCTAGAGGACATCTTTAAAGACGTCCAGCCTGATCTGGAGGAGTCAGAGAAAATAGTAGAACCTCTGAAAATCCCTCAGGAAGAGGAGAAACCTCCTAAACCCGAGCTCAAACCATTACCACCTTCCCTAAAATATGCATTCTTGGGAGAAGGTGATACCTTTCCTGTAATCATAAGCTCTACCTTAGAGCCACAGGAAGAGGAAGCACTAATTCAAGTGGTAAGGACACACAAGACAGCTCTTGGGTGGTCCATCAGTGATCTTAAGGGCATTAGCCCAGCTAGATGCATGCACAAGATCTTACTGGAGGGTGACATCAAGCCAGTGGTGCAACCACAAAGGCGGCTGAACCCAGCCATGAAGGAAGTAGTGCAGAAAGAGGTCACTAAATTACTAGAGGCTGGGATTATTTATCCTATTTCTGACAGCCCCTGGGTGAGCCCTGTCCAAGTCGTCCCTAAGAAAGGTGGCATGACAGTGGTTCATAATGAAAAAAATGAACTGGTTCCTACAAGAACAGTTACTGGGTGGCGTATGTGTATTGATTACAGAAGACTCAATACAGCTACCAGAAAGGATCATTTTCCTTTACCATTCATAGACCAGATGCTAGAAAGACTAGCAGGTCATGAATACTACTGCTTTCTGGATGGATATTCAGGTTATAATCAAATTGCAGTAGATCCCCAGGATCAGGAGAAAACGGCATTCACATGCCCATCTGGAGTATTTGCATACAGAAGGATGCCATTTGGCCTATGCAATGCACCTGCAACCTTTCAGAGGTGCATGCTCTCAATTTTCTCTGATATGGTGGAAAATTTTCTGGAAGTCTTCATGGATGTCTTTTCAGTGTTTGGAGACTCATTCAGCTCCTGCCTTAACCATTTAGCACTTGTTCTAAAGAGATGCCAAGAGACCAACCTGGTTTTAAACTGGGAAAAGTGTCACTTTATGGTGACTGAAGGAATTGTCCTTGGGCACAAAATCTCGAACAAGGGAATAGAGGTGAATCAAGCTAAAGTTGAAGTAATTGAAAAATTACCACCACCCACCAATGTTAAGGCAATCAGAAGCTTTCTGGGGCATGCAGGATTCTATAGGAGATTTATAAAGGATTTTTCAAAAATCGCCAAACCTCTAAGCAACCTGCTAGCTGCTGACACGCCATTTATCTTTGATAAAGAGTGTCTGCAGGTATTTGAGACCCTGAAAGCTAAATTGGTCTCAGCACCAATCATCTCTGCACCAAACTGGGCATTGCCATTTGAACTAATGTGTGATGCCAGTGACCATGCCATTGGTGCAGTGTTGGGACAAAGGCATGACAAGCTTCTGCACGTCATTTACTATGCCAGTCGTGTTCTAAATGACGCTCAGAAGAATTACACAACCAGAAAAAGAGCTACTTGCAGTGGTTTACGCCATTGACAAATTCAGATCCTATTTAGTAGGATCAAAAGTGATTGTGTACACTGATCATGCTGCTCTTAAATATCTACTCACAAAGCAGGATTCAAAACCCAGACTTATAAGATGGGTGTTGCTTCTGCAAGAGTTTGATATAGAAATAAGAGACAGAAAAAGGACAGAGAATCAGGTAGCAGACCACCTGTCCCGAATAGAACCAGTAGAAGGGGCGTCCCTCCCTCTCACTGAGATCTCTGAAACCTTTCCGGATGAGCAACTCTTTGCCATCCAGGAAGTGCCATGGTTTGCAGACATTGCAAACTACAAGGCAGTGAGATTTATACCCAAAGAGTACAGTAGACAGCAAATAAAGAAGCTGATCACGGATGCAAAGTATTATCTTTGGGATGAGCCGTATCTCTTTAAGAGATGTGCAGATGGAGTAATCCGTAGATGTGTGCCTAAGGAAGAAGCACAGAAGATCCTATGGCACTGCCATGGATCACAGTATGGAGGACATTTTGGAAGTGAGCGAACAGCCACAAGAGTCCTCCAAAGTGGCTTCTACTGGCCTACTCTCTATAAAGACTCCCGAGTGTATGTACTTAATTGTGACAGTTGCCAAAGATCTAGAAATCTACCTCACAGTTACGCCATGCCTCAGCAAGGGATGTTGGAGATTGAGTTATTTGATGTATGGGGCATTGACTTCATGGGACCCTTCCCACCATCATACTCAAACACTTATATTCTGGTGGCAGTGGATTATGTATCCAAATGGGTGGAGGCTATTGCAACACCCACCAATGACACTAAAACAGTGTTAAAATTCCTCCAGAAACACATCTTCAGCAGATTTGGTATCCCTAGAGTGTTAATCAGTGATGGGGGCACTCATTTCTGCAATAAACAGCTTTACTCTGCTCTGGTGCGTTATGGAGTTAGCCACAGGGTAGCTACTCCATATCACCCACAAACTAATGGGCAAGCTGAAGTCTCAAATAGAGAACTCAAAAGAATCCTGGAACGGACTGTAATTAACCGTAGAAGGGATTGGGCAAGAAGCTTGGATGATGCCCTGTGGGCATACAGAACAGCATTCAAGACCCCTATAGGGACCTCTCCATACCAGCTTGTGTATGGAAAGGCATGTTACTTGCCAGTGGAACTGGAACACAAGGCTTATTGGGCAACCAGATTCCTAAACCTTGATGCCAAGTTAGCTGGAGAAAAACGATTGCTCCAGTTAAATGAGCTAGAGGAATTTAGACTCAATGCTTTCGAGAATGCAAAGATTTACAAAGAGAAAGCGAAAAGATGGCATGATAAGAAATTGTCATCCAGAGTCTTTGAGCCGGGGTAGAAGGTTCTGCTATTTAATTCTAGGCTCAAATTATTCCCCGGGAAATTAAAATCCCGGTGGAGAGGTCCATATGTCATTACAAACGTATCACCATATGGATACATAGAGCTTCAGGATAGTGACTCTAACAAAAAGTTCATTGTTAATGGACAAAGAGTTAAACATTATCTTGAAGGAAATTTTGAGCAAGAATGCTCAAAACTGAGACTTAATTAAAACTCAGTAATAGTCCAGCTAATGACATTAAAGAAGCGCTTGTTGGGAGGCAACCCAGCCAATCACAAAATTTAATTTTATTTGTTTCTGTTAATTTTTACAGGTATAGGTCAAAATATCTTCAAGGCAAAAAGCAATTGATTGGATTCACAGAGTTACGGGAGAATTTGGAAGCTCACTAGCGAAAAAAGGGCAGTAAGAAACATTTTGGGCGTTGAACGCCCAAAAGAAGCACCTACTGGGCGTTCAACGCCAGTGAGGGTAGCTTTCTGGGCGTTAAACGCCAGAAAGAAGCACCTTCTGGGCGTTTAACGCCAGATTGACAGCATCCTGGGCGTTCAGAAAAATGCACAGTGACAAAGGACTTCCTGGCGTTCAACGCCAGAAAGATGCATCAGCTGGGCGTTGAACGCCCAGGAGAAGCAACATTTGGACGTTAAACGCCCAAACCATGCAGCAGTTGGGCGTTTAACGCCAGGATGGTGGGGAAGAGGTAAAATTCATTTTTTTTACAATTTTTCTAATTTTTTTTTATGTTTCAATTCATAATTTCTTGCATCAACATGTTTCAAATTATCATCCCTCAAATCAAATTAGTTTTCTAAAAATCCTAATTTCTAAAATCCCTTTTTCAAAAATATCAAATGTATCTTAATCCATAAAGACAAATTAATTTTCAATCCAATCCAACTCTTTTAAAGTTTGTTTTCAAAACTCAATTATCTCTTTAAAAATATTTTTCAAAATTAAAAATTCAAATCCATCTTTTTAATTATTATTCATATCTTTCTCTTTTTAAACTATATCTTTTTCTTATCATATCTATCTTTTATAAATTATATCTTCTACCTTATCCTTTTCTTATTTTCGAAATTGCCCACCCACCCTCCCTATATATTGAGTTCGGCGCCCCACTCATCATCACCTTACAACACTTGCTCTCTTCCTATCCCTCTCCTTTCTTCTCTTTTGCTTGAGGACAAGCAAAGCTCTAAGTTTGGTGTGGTTATCCGTGATCACAAAAACATACTCATTAAGATCATGGCCCCTAAAGGAAAACAACCCACCCCAAGGGGCAAGAAAGAGAGTGCTCCAAAGCCACTTTGGAATCAAGGAAAGTTCTTAACTAAAGAACATTCAGACCATTACTACAAAATAATGAGTCACAGATCAGTGATCCCGGAAGTCAAATTTGATCTGAAAGAAGATGAATATCAAGAGATTCAAGAGCAAATTCGAATCAGGAATTGGGAAATTCTGACCAATCCTGAAACGAAAGTGGGAAGAAACATGGTTCAGGAGTTCTATGCTAATCTATGGTAGGCAGACAGGCAGAGAATAATTGGAGCTGCTCTCTATGACCATCGGACCTTAGTCAGAGGAAAGATTGTTCATACTCATCCTGACAAGATCAGGGAGATATTTAAGATTTCTCAACTGAAAGATGACCCAGACTCCTTTAACAGGAGAATGATGAGGGTAAATAAAGGTCTAGACAAGATTCTAGAGGATATATGCATCCCTGAAGCCAGGTGGACCACCAGCACCACTGGCACTCCAATTCAACTCAAAAGAGAAGATCTAAAACCAGTAGCCAGAGGCTGGCTAGATTTCATTGGGCATTCCATATTGCCCACCAGCAACCGTTCTGAAGTTACCATTAAAAGAGCTGTCATGATTCACTGCATCATGTTGGGAAAAGAAGTAGAAGTCCATCAACTGATCTCATGTGAGCTATACAAAATAGCAAACAGGAATTCCAAGGACGCCAAATAGGCCTATCCAAGCTTAATCTCTATGCTCTGCAAAGATGCCGGAGTGAAGATGGGAATAACAGAGTATATTCCAGTTGAGAGGCCAATCACTGGAATATCAATGGTCAGGCAACAGCAACAAGATGATTCAGCCAAGAGGAGAGCACAGGAAGCCCTCCCAAAACTGCCTCAATTCGAATATTGGGAACATCTTGAGGCTTCTATTTCCAAATTGCAAGAAGCTATGGACCAAATAAAGGAAGAACAGAACAATCAAAGTAGCGTGCTTTACAAACTGCTTAAGGAACAGGAAGAGCAAGGGCGTGATCTAAGGGAGCTCAAGCGCCAAAAATTAATCCTTGAAAAGCACCCCACAGATTAGAGGAACATCTACTCCTCAAAACAACAGGTTGCTGAGTTCCAATTTTTCTGCTTTAACTTAGTGATAGTAGTATTATAGAAATTTACCTTAGGAGATATTTAGTAGTAGTAATTAGTATGTCTATTTTGATTTTATTTCCAAATAAGCTATAATTTATTTTTCTCATCATCATCAGGCATGAATAAAGTAGTAGATTTTTTTTTTAGAATAAAGAAGTAATCTATATTTTTCGAGTTCTTAATAATAAAAATTATAATTAATTATGTGTGGTGGCAATACTTTTTGTTCTCTAAATGAATGCTTGAACAGTGCATAATATTTATCTTGAATTTTATGAATATTGGCTCCTGAATGAATGATGAACACGAAAAATATTATTGATGATCTGAAAAATCATGAAATTGATTCTTGAAGCAAGAAAAAGCAGTGAAAAAAAAAAAAGAAGGAGCAATAGAAAAAGCCACGAGCCCTTAAAACCAAAAGGCAAGGGTAAACAGGATCCAAGGCTTTGAGCATCAATGGATAGGAGGGCCCAAGGAAATAAAATCCTGGCCTAAGCGGCTAAATCAAGCTGTCCCTGACCATGTGCTTGTGGCATGCAGGTCCAAGTTACAAACTTGAGACTGAGTGGTTAAAGTCGTGATCCAAGGCAAACAGAGTGTGCTCAAGAGCTCTGGACACCTCTGACCGGGGACTCTAACAAAGCTAAAGTCACAATCTGAAAAAGGTTCACCCAGTCATGTGTCTGTGGCATTTATGTATCTGGTGGTAATACTGGAAAACAAGGTGCTTAGGGCCACGACCAAGACTCATAAAATAACTGTGTTCAAGAATCAACATACTACACTAGGAGAATCAATAATACTATCTGAATTCTGAGTTCCTATGGATGCCAATTATTCTGAAATTCAAAGGATAAAGGGAGATGCCAAAACTGTTCAGAAACAAAAAGCTACAAGCCCCGCTCATCTAAAAAGAACCTGAGCTCCATTTAAAACTCTTAGATATTATTACTTCTTAATTTCTCTCATCCTATTTTATTTATCTAGTTGCTTGAGGACAAGCAACAGTTTAAGTTTGGTGTTGTGATGAGCGGATATTTTATACGCTTTTTGGGGGTAATTTCATGTAGATTTTAGTATGTTTTAATTAGTTTTTAATAGAATTTTATTAGTTTTTAAGCAAAAATCATATTTCTGGACTTTACTATGAGTGTGTGTATTTTTCTGTGATTTCAGGTATTTTCTAGCTGAAATTGAGGAAGCTGAGCAAAAATCTGACTTAGGCTGAAAAAGGACTGCTGATGCTGTTGGATCCTGACCTCCCTGCACTCGAAATGGATTTTCTGGAGCTACAGGAGTCCAATTGGCGCGCTCTCAACGGCGTTGGAAAGTAGACATCCAGGGCTTTCCAGCAATATATAATAGTCCATACTTTGCGCGAAGATAGATGACGTAACTTGGCGTTGAACGCCAAGTACATGCTGCTGTCTGGAGTTAAACGCCAGAAAAACGTCATGATCCGGAGTTGAACGCCCAAAACACGTCATAACTTGGAGTTTAACTCCAAGAAAAGCCTCTACTCGTGGATAGCTTTAGTCTCAGCCCCACAACACACCAAGTGGGCCCCAGAAGTGGATTTCTGCACCAATTATCTTAGTTTATTCATGTTCTGTAAACCTAGGTTACTAGTTTACTATTTAAACAACTTTTAGAAACTTATCTTGTACCTCATGACATTTTCAGATCTGAATTACATACTTTTTGACGGCATGAGTCTCTAAACTCCATTGTTGGGGGTGAGGAGCTCTGTAGCGTCTCGATGATTTAATACAATTCCTTTGTTTTCCATTCAAACACGCTTGTTCTTATCTAAGATGTTCATTCGCGCTTAATTATGGAGAAGGTGATGATCCGTGACACTCATCACCTTCCTCAATCCATGAACGTGTGCCTGACAACCACCTCCGTTCTACATCAGATTGAATGAGTATCTCTTAGATTCCTTAATCAGAATCTTCGTGGTATAAGCCGGATTGATGGCGGCATTCATGAGAATCTGGAAAGTCTAAACCTTGTCTGTGGTATTCCGAGTAGGATTCTGGGATTGAATGACTGTGACGAGCTTCAAACTCCTGAAGGCTGGGCGTTAGTGACAGACGCAAAAGAATCAATGGATTCTATTCCAACCTGATTGAGAACCGACAGATGATTAGCCGTGCTGTGACAGAGCATAGGAACGTTTTCACTGAGAGGATGGGAGGTAGCCATTGACAACGGTGACACCCTACATAGAGCTTGCCATGGAAGGACCTTGCGTGTGTTGAAGGATTTCAAGGAAGAGTTGAAGTTCAGAGGACAAAGCATCTCCAAAACTCTAACATATTTCTCATTACTGCACAACAAGTAACGCTATTATTCTCTTTTATTTTTCCAATCTAATAATTCCAACTGATAATTTTGATTAACATCCTGACTAAGAATAATAAAATAAACATCGCTTGCTTCAAACCAATAATCTCCGTGGGATCAACCCTTACTCACGTAAGGTATTACTTGGACGACCCAGTGCACTTGCTGGTTAGTTGTGCGAATTGTCAAAGAGTTAGATTGCATTTCGTGCACCATTAGGATTTAGTACTTCTCCTAGTTTTAGGAGTGACTCTCGATTCCAGGTTCAATGTTCTTTGTATTTATTTATTTTCAATGTTCAATGTTTAGATTGATTTTCTTAATTAATGTTATTTGAGATATTTCAGTTTATGATTGTTTTATTTATGAATGCTTTTAATTTAATTTAGATAGTTTTCCTTTTTGGCTTTGGTTAAATAATTGGCGACTCTTGAGTTATCAAACTCATTGTTGATTGAAAATTGGATTTCTTCATTTCGTTAATTCAAGTTCCAATAACTCTGACTTTTCCTAAGGAAAGACTAGGACCTGAGGAATCAAAATTAATTCATCCACTTAACTTACCTTCATAGTTAGAGGTTAACAAAGTGGGAGAAAAATCCAATTCTCATCACAACTGATAAGGATAACTAGGATAGGACTTCCAGTTCTTATACTTTGCCAAGAGTTTATTTTACAGTTATTATTATTTTATTTTAAGTGTCATTCAACATACCTTTTACCTTAATCCAAAACTCCAAACATACTTTTGCATAACCAATAATAAGAACATACCTCCCTGTAATTCCTTGAGAAGACGACCCGAGATTTAAATACTTGGTTATCAATTTTAAAGGGGTTTGTTACTTGTGACAACCAAAACGTTTGCACGAAGGGATTTCTGTTAGTTTAGAAGCTATATCTACAACGCGAATATTTTTATAAATTCTTTACTAGCAAAAATCCTAACGTCAAAATGGCACCGTTGCCGGAGAATTGCAAACGTGTGCCTTATTATTGGTTATTGTAAATATTTATCAAAAAATTTTTTTTTTCAAATTTCAGATTTTAAAACTTTTATCTTATCTTATCTTTTTCAAAAATCATATCTTTTTCAAAAATCTTATCTTATCTTTTTCAAAAATTATATCTTTTTTAAAATATTTTCTTTTTATTAATTTTTGTTTTTATTTTCTCTTACTACTATGAACTCTCACCCCTTTGGCTATGAGTCTGGTTATAATTATGTTGCAGGAAGAGGAGATTATAATGACAACATGCACCATGGTTGGAACAATCAAAAATGGGAGGAGCCACAAGGATTTGATCGATCCTCATGGCAACAACCACCTCCAATGGACTATCAACGACCATTCTGTGATGCATATCAAGGCAATGGCTATGGTGAGCACTCTTTTGATTATCAACAACCACCACCATATGCCTATGAACCCTCTCCTCAACATGACTTTGGACCACCATACTCACAAGCCCCTTTCTGCCATTCACCTCCATTTGACCCTAACCCTCAACCACCATACCAACCACCTTATGAGCCATATGAACCATATATAGAACCACCCCAATTCCAACCCAATTACTCCCAAGAACCACCACCTCAATATTTGCCATCTCCATATCCATCAATCCAAGAGCATTATGATCCTACTTATGATAGCCGAGCGCGACAAGAATCAACGGATAGTCTCACGGAAACATGTGCGAAACTTCAAGCAACCATTCACCAACTGGGTCAAGTGATAAATCAATTAGCTTCCCGACGTTCGGACACTCAAGGAACCCCCATGGCTTCATGTGGGAAATCTAATAAAGAACGTAGCATGAAGGAGATACTAGAAACTCCAGAGGACAGTACGGAACATGACTTTGTACTGGAACAAGTGGAGGAAGCTGTAATTATCAAAGAAGAAGAAGTGGTTGCAGACTTAGGAGATGTTGAACCTCCATGGGAAAGTCAAGACATAGAGCATCCTTCCAAGACGGTTGCAATTGATGTTAAGGATGGTGTACAACCTCCAAGGCATATCATAGCTAAAGACTTTGAAGAGGTTGATCAAGAGATGGAGATTCAAGAAGAAGAAGCACAACCTCCCATGCCCTTGGAAAGCAATGAAGAGGAGATTGAATTGGAAGAAAGCTACCAAGAGGAAGAGGTTGAAATTGAAGAAACTTGCAAAGAGGTGGTAATTATCAGAGAAGAGCACAAGGGAGTGGAGCTTGCAATTTCATTAAAAATACCTCCCCTTAAGTTGCCATCATCCTTCACAACATTCAAGTGGGTAAAATTCATATCCCTTAGCTTTCTAATCCCACTTGAATATGGGCTATTGGAGACGGATGGTCAACTTAGAGCTCTTTGTGACATTAAGAGTAAGCGGAAGATGGCCAGTGGTAAGAATTGTCCTGCAAGGTTCATTATGGTTGGAAGCTTTAAGTTTAAACGCAAAGGTTGGTGTAAAGCTCAACTGAATGGGTCTAGGAAGCTGTTTGATCGCTGCAGTGAGAATTCAGATCACCTTTCACCCGGCTGGAAAAATGCAGATTGAGACAAAAACGGGTGTAAAAGTAAGGTTTGGGATCCTGGAATCTGTTCTGACATTTGTCACCCCGGGAGCCTAAGAATCTGTTTGAAGCTTCTTAAGGGCTTTATATGCCTAGTTTGGGACCCCGGAGGTTACTGGAAGTACAAACACTGGTAGAGATTCCTAGATGAATACAAGCATAAGCCACCATAACAGGGAGCTCACCAAATGTCCAACTTAAGGACTCTAACTAAAAGTGCTAGGTGGGAGACAACCCACCATGGTATGATCGTTCCTTTTTCAATTTTAATTTTATTTAGTTTTGTTTGTTTTTGAATTTTATTTTATTTTATTTTCATTGAACCTGGAAGTTTTCATAGCATCTACATTAACACTGCATATTGCATACTGCATAATTGCATAAAAAAAGGGAGGAAAGCACGCACGCGATGCGGCAGCGTCGCTGACGCGTCCGAGTCACATGTGTGTTGTGAAGAAGAGAAATCGAACAGAGAGTCACGCGAGAGCGTGGCTGGAGGCGCACCTTTAGCATAATTTGACCCCACGCGACCGCGTCGCTCACGCGACCGCGTTATGTGGAACTTTGGCCTCTCACGCGACCACGTCACCTACGCGGCCGCATGCCGTGAAAATCGACGTAAAAAAGGTGCATGGCCGAAAGTTGTGCTGAAATTGGGCTGGACTCGTGCTAGAAGCCCAAGCCCTTCCACGCGAACGCGTGCCCCACGCGGCCGCGTCGTCTTTCAAAAATGGCCATCCACGCGATTGCGTCACCCACGCAACCGCGTCACCGAGATTTTTGGCAAAATGCAATTCAAACAGAGAGTTGTGCGAATGCAAGGCTGCACTCGCGCCACTAAAGTGACGCGATCGCGTGACCCACGCATCCGCGTCGCCTGACCTTATTGCGCACCACGCGGCCGCGTCACCCACGCGACCGCATCGCCAGCGTCGCACACCTTAACCTAATATGCCAAAATATTTTATCTTTTCTTCCCCAATCCTAATTTTTCCTCCCTCCTTTCTTAGTTACTTCTTCTTCCCTTCTTTCCCTTCTTATTCTTCTTATCTTTCATTTTCTTTTACTTAATTGCATACTTTCATTCATTGCATTATTTTCATTGGTGTTGGAATTTTATTTGGGTCATTGTTTTTTTTTTCTATATTTTTGTGGATTATTTGACAATTATATATTACTTTTTAAAGGGTTGCTTGCATGTTCAATTTAATACTTTCAAATAGCTTATTTACCGTGCATGCTATGTGTTTGTGAAAATGCCCGTATGACATTGTGCACTATTTTTAAGATTTCTTTTAATCTACTACTATAACCGCCTGCTTTTCACGAATTCCCTTTACTATTTTATTAATTAAATATAATTGTTAATACAAACGTTATTGTTAGTTTCTTACGACTAACAATACATTAAAGCTTTTGATGCTTGATCTGTGCTACTCATGCCCTTGCCGGCATGCTAATAAACATCTTGCATCCAATACTCCCCATGCCTTGCTATATTTCCATTGATGAACTGATCACATGGAATCGAGACCATGTCTTCCATTCACTATTTTCCTTACTTGGCATGATATTCACTCGTACCGCCCTCCTCTTTGCTCTACACCTTTGACTTCATATCCCTTTCTCCTCTCCCTTTTTCAGGCTGGCCACCAGAACGGGTAAAGAGAAAGCTTCTACAACGAGCAACAGCTGAGGATCCACAAACACCCACCCACCTATACATCTCAGCATGCACCGAGGATGGTGCAATCTTTAGTGTGGGGAGGTCGATACCGATCTCCACGGGTCAGTTAGCCCCTTCTTAACACCATTTTTTGTTTTTCATTGTTGCATTTGCATGTTTGATTGCATGTTTATTTTTTTTTGTGCATATTTTACCACTTGGTTAAAGTAATATTTTCTTTTTCAAAAAATTTTTATAGTATTTCACTAATTTGAATAAAACTTTTTGAAAAACTTGTTTGAAGAAATATTATTTTGGAACATAGTTTAGAGCTCGAACACACAAAACCAGTGAGATTTTGAGCCCATTTGATTGGTTGCATTTTATCAACCAATATTTTATTTTTGGTGTGTGTTTTTCTCTCTAAAATTATGATCTTTGTCTTGCTTAATTCTATATTTTCATTGTTTGATGTACGCATGCACTGATATGATTGAGGCCTTTGTTTCACTAAGCTTACATACCCATATGGCCTTACCCTTTCATTATCCTTTGCAAACCAATTTGAGCCTAATATACTCATTTGTTCTTTACTCTAGCTCATTACTGACTCTAAGCGAAAAACAATAATGTCCTTAATTTGAATCCTTGGTTAGCTTAGACTAGTAAAAGTGCTTATGATTTAAGTGTGGGGAAGTTGGGTTGGAAAATATTTGGTTTGAATAATTGGGTGTTGTATATTTTCATGAAAATATGAAAAAATAATGGTTGAGCACATGTTATTGCATTCAATACTTTAATTATATGCATTGAGAAAAAAAAGTGAAAAAGAAAAAGAAAAGAGCAATTAATAAAAGGGGACAAAATGCCCCAAAATAAATAAGTGAAATCAATGCATATAAGTTGTACTCAAAACTTAGAATGCATAAATATGTAGTAAACACAGTTGATGGGAAGTTATATTTTGTATTTTGATTAAATGGATTGTCTTAAGTTAGGTGGAAAGTTTATGTTAATTAAGGATTCAGATTTTAGTCCACTTGGGCAAATACAATCCTACCTTGACCCTAACCCCATTGCAACCCTTAAAAGACCTCTTGATTTGTGTATTGGTGCATAAAATTTTTGTTGATTGTTAGATGAAGAGCAAGCTATAGAAAGCAAGATTAGTAGAGAATTGAGAGAATTGACCCTAGATACTTGAGAGTTAGAATGATATACACTACTAGTAAGGGTTCAGTGCTTAATTCTATGTTCCCTGCTTTTATGAGCTATCTTCTTCTTGCAAGTTATTTATATCGTATTTTGTGATTTGAATTAGTGAAATCCAGTTCATATTTATTCTTGAAAGATTTATTTACTTTTTCACCAAGTAGGTAGAATCATTTTAGCATGTAGTTGCATTCACATTCATAGGTTGCATTGCATGAGTCTTGCTTTTCCCTACTCATTTATTTGGTCTCCTTGAGTTTAGCCTGAGGACATGCTAATGTTTAAGTGTGGGGAGGTTGATAAACTACTATTTTATGGTTTATAATGTGTTTAATTGTGTGGTTTTATCATGGTCTTTACCCACTTATTCATATAATTAGCATGCATTTATATTTCCTTCCTAAAATTATTACATGATTGAAAACATGCTTCTTTGGTCTTAATTTAGCTAATCTTAATCCTCTCTTATTACCATTCGATGCCTTGATCTGTGTGTTAAGTATTTCAAGCTTTATAGGGCATGAATGAGTAAGAGATTGGGAAGGAAGCTTGCAAAAATGGAAGGAACACAAGAAGTTGAGGAGATGACCAGCGAGAAGTGACGCGTACGCATCAGCGATGCGATCACGCGGAAGAAAGGAATCCGCAGTGATGCGGCCGCATGGCTCATGCGACCGCGCGGATTGGAAAAGCACAAGTGACGCGGAAGCGTGGACGACGCGAACGCGTGGCAGGGAAAAACGCGAATGACGCGTCCGCATGGATGACGCGATCGCGTGGCGCGCGCGATCTGCAGAATTACAAAAGTCGCTGGCAGAGATTCTGGGCCGCATTTCAACCCATTTTTTGGCCTAGAAACACAGATTAAAGTCAGGGAACTTGCAGAGACTCATCATGCTTTTGATAATTCACTTTTTATGTTTTAGATGTAGTTTTTAGAGAGAGAGGTTCTCTCCTCTCTCTTAGGATTTAGGTAGAGTTTTTAGAAATTAGGATTTAGGACTTCTCCTAGTTTTAGGAGTGACTCTCGATTCCAGGTTCAATGTTCTCTGTATTTATTTATTTTCAATGTTCCATGTTTAGATTGATTTTCTTAATTAATGTTATTTGAGATATTTCAGTTTATGATTGTTTTATTTATGAATGTTTTTTATTTAATTTAGATAGTTTTCCTTTTTGGCTTTGGTTAAATAATTGGTGACTCTTGAGTTATCAAACTCATTGTTGATTGAAAATTGGATTTCTTTATTTCATTAATTCAAGTTCCAATAACTCTGACTTTTCCCAAGGAAAGACTAGGACCTGAGGAATCAAAATTAATTCATCCACTTAACTTACCTTCATAGTTAGAGGTTAACAAAGTGGGAAAAAAATCCAATTCTCATCACAAATGATAAGGATAACTAGGATAGGACTTCCAGTTCTTATACTTTGCCAAGAGTTTATTTTACAGTTATTATTATTTTATTTTAAGTGTCATTCAACATACCTTTTACCTTAATCCAAAACCCCAAACATACTTTTGCATAACCAATAATAAGAACATACCTCCCTGCAATTCCTTGAGAAGACGACTGGTGCACAAAATTGTGATCATCAATGGTGCCATCAACATGGTACGCTCAATTGCAATCTCAACTCTTTATCACAACTTCGCACAACTAACCAGCAAGTGCACTGGGTCGTCCAAGTAATAAACCTTACGCGAGTAAGGGTCGATCCCACGGAGATTGTTGGTATGAAGCAGGCTATGGTCATCTTGTAAATCTCAGTCAGGCAGATTCAAATGGTTATGGATGATTTATGAATAAAGCATAAAATAAAGATAGAGATACATATGTAATTCATTAGGAGAATTTCAGATAAGTGTATGGAGATGCTTTGTCCCTTCCGTCTCTCTGCTTTCCTACTGTCTTCATCCAATCCTTCTTACTCCTTTCCATGGCAAGCTGTATGTTGGGCATCACCGTTGTTAATGGCTACAGTCCTGTCCTCTCAGTGAAAATGTTCAACGCGCTCTGTCACAGCACGGCTAATCATCTGTCGGTTCTCAATCAGGTTGGAATATAATCTAGTGATTCTTTTGCGTCTGTCACTAACGCCCAGCCTTTAGGAGTTTGAAGCTCGTCACAGTCATTCAATCATTGAATCCTACTCAGAATACCACAGACAAGGTTTAGACCTTTCGGATTCTCTTGAATGCCGCCATCAATTCTAGCTTATACCATGAAGATTCCGATTAAGGGATCCAAGAGATATCCACTCAATCTAAGGTAGAACGGAGGTGGTTGTCAGGCACACGTTCATAGGTAAGAATGATGATGAGTGTCACGGATCATCACATTCATCAAGTTGAGGAACAAGTTATATCTTAGAACAAAAATAAGCCGAATTGAATAGAAGAACAATAGTAATTGCATTGATACTCGAGGTACAGCAGAGCTCCACACCTTAATCTATGGTGTGTAGAAACTCCACCGTTGAAAATACATAAGAACAAGGTCTAGGCATGGCCGTGAGGCCAGCCCCCATAATCTAAGAACTAGACATCCAAAGATGATCCTAAGATCTAAAATGATCAAAAGATGAAAATACAATAGCAAAAGGTCCTATTTGTAGAGAACTAGTAGCTTAGGGTTTACAAAGATGAGTAAATGGCATAAAAATCCACTTCCGGGCCCACTTGGTGTGTGCTTGGGCTGAGCATTGAAGTTTTTATGTGTAGAGACTTTTCTTGGAGTTAAACGCCAGCTTTTGTGCCAGTTTGGGCCTTTAACTCCCATTCTTGTGCCAGTTCCGGCGTTTAACGCCGGACAGTTTTGAGCTGATTTGGAACGCCGATTTGGGCCATCAAATCTCGGGCAAAGTATGGACTATTATACATTGCTGGAAAGCCCAGGATGTCTACTTTCCAACGAAATTAAGAGCGTGCCAATTGGGCTTCTGTAGCTCCAGAAAATCCACTTCGAGTACAGGGAGGTCAGAATCCAACAGCATCTGCAGTCCTTTTCAGCCTCTGAATCAGATTTTTGCTCAGGTCCCTCAATTTCAGCCAGAAAATACCTGAAATCATAGAAAAACACGTAAACTCATAGTAAAGTCTAGAAAAGTAAATTTTAACTAAAAACTAATAAAAATATAATAAAAACTAACTAAAATATACTAAAAACAATGCCAAAAAGCGTATAAATTATCCGCTCATCACAACACCAAACTTAAATTGTTGCTTGTCCCCAAGCAACTGAAAATCAAATAAGATAAAAAGAAGAGAATATACTATAGACTCCAAATTATCAATGAAACTTAGCTCCAATTAGATGAGCGGGACTAGTAGCTTTTTGCCTCTGAATAGTTTTGGCATCTCACTTTATCCTTTGAAATTCAGAATGATGGGCTTCTATAGGAACTCAGAATCCAGATAGTGTTATTGATTCTCCTAGTTAAGTATGATGATTCTTGAACACAGCTATTTTATGAGTCTTGGCCGTGGCCCAAAGCACTCTGTCTTCTAGTATTACCACTGGATACATCCATGCCACAGACACATAACTGGGTGAACCTTTTCAGATTGTGACTCAGCTTTGCTAGAGTTTCCAATTAAAGGTGTCCAGAGTTCTTAAGCACACTCTTTTTGCCTTGGATCACAACTTTATTTTTACCCTTGCCTTTTGGTTTAAAGGGCTATTGGCTTTTTCTGCTTGCTTTCTCTCTTTTTTTTTTCTTTTTCGCATATACTCTCTCTTTTTTTTATTGCTTTTTCTTGCTTCAAGAATCAATTTGATGATTTTTTAGATCCTCAGTAACATTTTTCCTTTTCCATCATTCTTTCTAGAGCCAACAATTTTAACATTCATGAACAACAAATTCAAAAGACATATGCACTGTTCAAGCATACATTCAGAAAACAGAAAGTATTGTCACCACATCGAAATAATTGAACTAGTTTTAAGGATGAATTCGAAATCATGTACTTCTTGTTCTTTTGTAATAAAAACATTTTTCATTTAAGAAAGGTGATGGATTCATAGGACATTCATAACTTTAAGGCATAGACACTAAGACACTAATGATCATGTAATAAGACACAAACATATATAAACATAAGCATAAAAATTCAAAAAATAGAAAAATAAAGAACAAGAAGATTAAAGAACGGGTCCACCTTAGTGATGGCGGCTTGATCTTCCTCTTGAAGATCTTATGGAGTGCTTGAGCTCCTCAATATCTCTTCCTTGCCTTTGTTGCTCCTCTCTCATGATTCTTTGATCTTCTCTAATTTCATGGAGGAGGATGGAATGTTCTTGGTGCTCCACCCTTAGTTGTCCCATGTTGGAACTCAATTCTCCTAGGGAGGTGTTGATTTGCTCCCAATAGTTTTGTGGAGGAAAGTGCATCCCTTGAGGCATCTCAGGGATTTCATGATGAGGAATTTCCTCATGTCCATGAGTGGGATCTCTTGTTTGCTCCATCCTCTTCTTAGTGATATCCATGAGGACTTGGTCTAACCTTTGATCAAAGTTGACCCTTTTTGAGTTTGAAAGGGACCTCGGGGATCACCTTCTTCTTGGCCACAACTTCATAGAAGCGGTCTTGATGCACCCTTGAGATGAATTTTTCCATCTCCCATGACTCGGAGGTGGAAGCTTTTGCCTTCCCTTTCCTCTTTCTAGAGGTTTCTCTGGCCTTAGGTGCCATAAATGGTTATGGAAAAACAAAAAGCAATGCTTTTACCACACCAAACTTAGAAGGTTTGCTCGTCCTCGAGCAAAAGAAGAAAGAAAGGAGTAGAAGAAGAAGAAAATGGAGGAGATGGAGGGGGCTTTGTGGTTCGGCCATTATGGGTGGGTTTGGGAGGGAAAATGGTTTGAATTTGAATGGTGAGGTTTTATGAGGGATGGATGTGAGTGGTGAAGAGAATGGTGGGATTTGATAGGTGAGGGGTTTTCGGGGAAGAGGTGTTGAGGTGATTGGTGAATGGAGAAGAAGAAGAGAGAGAGTGGTGGGGTAGGTGGGGATCCTGTGGGGTCCACAGATCCTGAGGTGTCAAGGAAAATTCATCCCTGCACCAAGTGGCGAGCCAAAATGCTCTCTATGCCAATTCTGGCGTTAAACGCCGGGCTGGTGCCCATTTCTGGCGTTTAACGCCAGCTTCTTGCCCTTTCCTGGCGTTTAACGCCAGTCTAGTGCCCCTTTCTGGCGTTAAACGCTCAGAATGGTGCCAGACTGGGCGTTAAACGCCCATTTGCTGCCCTTACTGGCGTTTAAACGCCAGCAAGGTTTTCCTCCAGGGTGTGCTATTTTTCTTTCTATTTTTCATTCTGTTTTTGCTTTTTCAATTGATTTTGTGACTTCCCATGATCATCAACCTACAGAAAATATAAAATAACAAAGGAAAATAGATAAATATAACATTGGGTTGCCTCCCAACAAGTGCTTCTTTAATGTCAGTAGCTTGACAGTGGGCTCTCGTGGAGCCTCATAAATACTCAGAGCAATGTTGGAACCTCCCAACACCAAACTTAGAGTTTGAATGTGGGGGTTCAACACCAAACTTAGAAGTTGGTTGTGACCTCCCAACACCAAACTTAGAGTTTGACTGTGGGGGCTCTGCTTGACTCTGTTTTGAGAGAAACTCTTCATGCTTCCTCTCCATGGTGACAGAGGGATATCCTTGAGCCTTAAACACAAAGGATTCTTCATTCACTTGAATGATCAATTCTCTTCTGTCAACATCAATCACAGCCTTTGTTGTGGCTAGGAAGGGTCTGCCAAGGATGACAGATTCATCTATGCACTTCCCAGTCTCTAGCACTATGAAATCAGCGGGGATGTAATGGTCTTCAACCTTTACCAGAACATCCTCTACAAGTCCATAAGCTTATTTTCTTGAATTGTCTGCCATCTCTAGTAAGATTCTTGCAGCATGTACCTCAAAGATCCCTAGCTTCTCCATTACAGAGAGAGGCATGAGGTTTATGCTTGACCCTAAGTCACACAGAGCCTTCTTAAAGGTCATGGTGCCTATGGTACAAGGTATTGAGAACCTTCCAGGGTCCTGTCTCTTTTGAGGTAATCTCTGCCTAGTCAAGTCATCCAGTTCTTTGGTGAGCAAAGGGGGTTCATCCTCCCAAGTCTCATTACCAAATAACTTGTTATTTAGCTTCATGATTGCGCCAAGGTACTTGGCAACTTGCTCTTTAGTGACATATTCGTCCTCTTCAGAGGAAGAATACTCATCAGAGCTCATGAATGGCAGAAGTAAATCCAATGGAATCTCTATGGTCTCATTATGAGCCTCAGATTCCCATGGTTCCTCATTAGGGAACTCATTGGAGGCTAGTGGACGTCCATTGAGGTCTTCCTCAGTAGCGCTCAATGCCTCTTTCTCCTCTCCAAATTCGGCCATGTTGATGGCCTTGCACTCTCCTTTTGGATTCTCTTCTGTATTGCTTGGAAGAGTACTAGGAGGGAGTTCAGTAATTTTCTTGCTCAGCTGTCCCACTTGTGCCTCCAAATTTCTAATGGAGGACCTTGTTTCAGTCATGAAACTTTGAGTTGTTTTGATTAGATCAGAGACCATGGTTGCTAAGTCAGAGTGGCTCTGCTTAGAATTCTCTGTCTGTTGCTGAGAAGATGATGGAAAAGGCTTGCCATTGCTAAACCTGTTTCTTCCACCATTATTGTTGTTGAAACCTTATTGAGGTCTCTGTTGATCCTTCCATGAGAGATTTGGATGATTTCTCCATGAAGGATTATAGGTGTTTCCATAGGGTTCTCCCATGTAATTCACCTCTTCCATTAAAGGGTTCTCAGGATCATAAGCTTCTTCTTCAGATGAAGCATCCTTAGTAGTGCCTGGTGTAGCTTGCATTCCAGACAGACTTTGAGAGATCATATTGACTTGCTGAGTCAATATTTTGTTCTGAGCCAATATGGCATTCAGAGTATCAATCTCAAGAACTCCTTTCTTCTGATTCGTCCCATTGTTCACAGGATTCCTTTCAGAAGTGTACATGAATTGGTTATTTACAACCATTTCAATGAGTTCTTGAGCTTCTGCAGGCGTCTTCTTCAGATGAAGAGATCCTCCAGCAGAGCTATCCAATGACATCTTGGACAGTTCAGACAGACCATTATAGAAGATACCTATGATGCTCCATTCAGAAAGCATGTCAGAGGGACACTTTCTGATCAATTGTTTGTATCTTTTCCAAGCTTCATAGAGGGATTCGCCTTCCTTCTGTCTAAAGGTTTGGACTTCCACTCTAAGCTTACTCAATTTTTGAGGTGGAAAGAACTTTGCCAAGAAGACATTGACTAGCTTTTCCCAAGAGTTCAGGCTTTCTTTAGGTTGTGAGTCCAACCATATCCTAGCTCTGTCTCTTACAGCAAAAGGGAATAGCATAAGTCTGTAGACCTCAGGGTCAACCCCATTAGTCTTGACAGTGTCACAGATTTGCAAGAATTCAGCTAAAAACTGATGAGGATCTTCCAATGGAAGTCCATGGAACTTGCAATTCTGTTGCATTAGAGAAACTAATTGAGGCTTAAGCTCAAAGTTGTTTGCTCCAATGGCAGAGATAGAGATGCTTCTCCCATAGAAGTCGGGAGTAGGTGCAGTAAAGTCACCCAGCACCTTCTTTGCATTGTTGGCATTATTGTTGTTTCCGGCTGCCATGTCTTCTTCTTATTTGAAGATTTCTGTTAGGTCCTCTACAGAGAGTTGTGCCTTAGCTTCTCTTAGCTTTCGCTTCAAGGTCCTTTCAGGTTCAGGGTCAGCCTCAACAAGAATGCTTTTGTCTTTGCTCCTGCTCATATGAAAGAGAAGAAAACAAGAAAATATGGAATCCTCTATGTCACAGTTTAGAGATTCCTTGAGGTGTCAGAGGAATAGAAGGAAAAGGTAGAAGAATTTGAACTTATCAAGAAAGATAGAATTCGAATTGTGCATTGAGGAGTAGTGTTAGTCCATAAATAGAAGGATGTGAAAAGAGGGGAAGAAATTTTCGAAAATAAATTAAAAAGATTTTTAAAACATTTTGAAAAAATACTAATTGATTTTCGAAAACTAAGAGTGGAAAAGAAATCAAGTGATTTTTGAAAAAGATTTTGAAATTAGAAATAAAAAAGATATGATTGAAAACTATTTTGAAAAAGATGTGATTAAGAAGATATGATTGAAAAGTTATGATTTTAAAAAGATGTGATTGAGAAGATATGATTTGAAAAACAATTTGAAAAGATTTGATTTAAAAAAATTAATAACCTGCCTAACAAGAAAGATATGATTCAGACATTAAACCTTTCTCAACAGAAAAGGCAACATACTTGAAATGTTGAATCAAATCATTAACTGTTAGCAAGTATTTTTGAAAATGGAAAGAAATTGATTTTGAAAACATATGATTGAAAAGATATGATTTGAAAAAGATTTGATTTTGAAAAATTATGAAAACTTGAAAAAAATTTGAATTAAAAACAAAATCTTCCCTCTTGTGCCATCCTGGCGTTAAACGCCCAGAATGGTATCCATTCTGGCGTTTAACGCCCAAAGCTCACCCCTTTTGGGCGTTAAACGCCCAGCCAGGCACCCTGGCTGGCGTTTAAACGCCAGTTTTCCTTCCTCACTGGGCGTTTTGAACGCCCAGCTTTTTCTGTGTAATTCCTCTGCTGTATGTTCTGAATCTTCAATTCTCTGTATTATTGACTTGAAAAGACACAAAGAAATTTTTTTTTGAATTTTTAATGATGAGGAATAATCAAAATGAAACTAAGATCAAATAAACAATGCATTCAAGACACCAAACTTAGAAGTTTGTATACTATTGACACTAACAAATTGAGAATGCATATAAAAAATAACAAAACATACAAGACAAGAGAATTTAAAGATCAGAACAAGGAAATCATCAAGAACAACTTGAAGATCAATTAAGACACATGAATGAATTCGAAAAATGCAAGAAGAACAGAAACATGCAATTGACACCAAACTTAAAAAGAGACACTAAACTAAACAAGAAACATAAAATATTTTTTGGTTTTTATGATTTTGTAATTTTTTTGGGGTTTTTTGAAAATTAAGTGGAAAAGAAAATAAAGATATCAAAATTCTTAATGAGAATTCCAGGAATCATGCAATGTTAGTCTAAAGCTTCAATCTAAAGAAATTAGACATGGCTAGCCAAGCTTCAGCAGGACATTGCATTCAAGAGCTAAATTGATGAGAATCAATCAGCTTTGGTGATGATAAAAACATCACCTTGAAACACTAGAATTCATTCTTAAGAACTCTGAAGAAAAATACCTAAGCTAAGAAACAAGATGAACCGTCAGTTGTCCAAACTCGAACAATCCCCGGCAACGGCGCCAAAAACTTGGTGCACGAAATTGTGATCATCAATGGCGTCATCAACATGGTACGCTCAATTGCAATCTCAACTCTTTATCACAACTTCGCACAACTAACCAGCAAGTGCACTGGGTCGTCCAAGTAATAAACCTTACGCGAGTAAGGGTCGATCCCACGGAGATTGTTGGTATGAAGCAAGCTATGGTCATCTTGTAAATCTCAGTCAGGCAAATTCAAATGGTTATGGATGATTTATGAATAAAACATAAAATAAAGATAGAGATACTTATGTAATTCATTGGGAGAATTTCAGATAAGCGTATGGAGATGCTTTGTCCCTTCCGTCTCTCTGCTTTCCTACTGTCTTCATCCAATCCTTCTTACTCCTTTCCATGGCAAGCTGTATGTTGGGCATCACCGTTGTTAATGGCTACAGTCCCGTCCTCTCAGTGAAAATGTTCAACGCGCTCTGTCACAGCACGGCTAATCATCTGTCGGTTCTCAATCAGGTTGGAATAGAATCCAGTGATTCTTTTGCGTCTGTCACTAACGCCCAGCCTTTAGGAGTTTGAAGCTCGTCACAGTCATTCAATTATTGAATCCTACTCAGAATACCACAGACAAGGTTTAGACCTTCCGGATTCTCTTGAATGCCGCCATCAATTCTAGCTTATACCACGAAGATTCCGATTAAGGGATCCAAGAGATATCCACTCAATCTAAGGTAGAACGGAGGTGGTTGTCAGGCACATGTTCATAGGTGAGAATGATGATGAGTGTCACGGATCATCACATTCATCAAGTTGAGGAACAAGTGATATCTTAGAACAAGAATAAGCTGAATTGAATAGAAGAACAATAGTAATTGCATTGATACTCGAGGTACAGCAGAGCTCCACACCTTAATCTATGGTGTGTAGAAACTCCACCGTTGAAAATACATAAGAACAAGGTTTAGGCATGGCCATGAGGCCAGCCCCCATAATCTAAGAACTAGACGTCCAAAGATGATCCTAAGATCTAAAATGATCAAAAGATGAAAATACAATAGCAAAAGGTCCTATTTGTAGAGAACTAGTAGCTTAGGGTTTACAAAGATGAGTAAATGGCATAAAAATCCACTTCCGGGCCCACTTGGTGTGTGCTTGGGCTGAGCATTGAAGCTTTCATGTGTAGAGACTTTTCTTGGAGTTAAACGCCAGCTTTTGTGCCAGTTTAGTCGTTTAACTCCCATTCTTGTGCCAGTTCCGGCGTTTAACGCCGGGCAGTTTTGAGCTGATTTGGAACGCCGGTTTGGGCCATCAAATCTCGGGCAAAGTATGGACTATTATACATTGCTGGAAATCCCAGGATGTCTACTTTCCAACGCAATTGAGAGTGCGCCAATTAGGCTTCTTTAGCTCCAGAAAATCTACTTCGAGTGCAGGGAGGTCAGAATCCAACAGCATCTGCAGTCCTTTTCAGCCTCTGAATTAGATTTTTGCTCAGGTCCCTCAATTTCAGCCAGAAAATACCTGAAATCACAGAAAAATACGCAAACTCATAGTAAAGTCCAGAAAAGTTAATTTTAACTAAAAACTAATAAAAATATAATAAAAACTAACTAAAACATACTAAAAACAATGCCAAAAAGCGTATAAATTATCCGCTCATCAATGACCCGAGGTTTAAATACTCGGTTATCAATTTTAAAGGGGTTTGTTACTTGTGACAACCAAAATGTTTGCACGAAGGGATTTCTGTTAGTTTAGAAGCTATATCTACAACGCGAATATTTTTATAAATTATTTACTAGCAAAAATCCTAACGTCAGCGGCGCAAGCGACGCATTCGCGTACGGCACGCGATCGCGTACGTCGCGCATTTTTCATAATGACGCGTTAGCGTCAGGCACGCGTCCGCGTGCCCTGGGTTTCGTGCGATTCGCGCGAAGCCAGCCGCGCGCCCGCGCGACTCTCTGTTCACATGGCTTGGGAGCCAATTATTCATATGGCGCGTTCGCATCATGCGCACGCTCGCGTGGATGGCCATATGTGCAACTGACGCGAACGCGTCAGTCACGCGTCCTGTGTTCTAACTTGGGCTTTTAGTACACTTCCTGCCCCAAGCCCACACAACTCTCTGTAAAACATTCCTTTACGTCGAATTTGCAGGTCACGCGTTCGCGTTGGGGACGCGCCCGCGTGAATGGAAAAAATCACAAACGATGCGAACACGTGGGGTACGCGAACGCGTGGGATCGTTTGTGCGAAAGGCTCCATTCTGGCGCCACTCCTGTGCAGCTCTCTGTCAAACTTATTTTTTCACTCACACATTATCGACGCGTTCGCGTCAGTGATGCTTGCGCGTCGTATGCGCTTTTTTTTTATATAGAGCTTGAGGTGTTTGGTTCCTGTGATAAAATAGCAACATGATCAGAAAATTAGTAAGAAATCAATAAAAATCAAATAAAAAAAATACTACTACGAAAAATAAAAATAGCTAAGGATGCAAAATTATCGGGTTGCCTCCCGACAAGCGCTTCTTTATCGTCACTAGCTTGACGGTCAGCTCCTCTAAGGAGGAGAATCATAGGGGCTCAGCTCTTCACCAAACTTAGGTTTGATGTCTGGAGGAATTTTATTGACTGTTACCAAGGGAGGTTTGAGTTACAGATTCTGCTGTGTATCATCAGGCGGTTTTTGAAGGTTTGGATCAATAAGCTCAGCTTGCATGCACCTCTCTTCTTCACCTGTTGGATGTATATCTTTGAAGACATGAAAGACCAGTTGCTCATTATGCACTCTAAGCACTAACTCACCCACTTCTACATCAATCAGAGCTCTTCCAGCGGCTAGGAATGGTCTTCCTAGAATTATAGAGGCATTCTCATCCTCCCCTGTGTCCAGAATCACAAAGTCTGCTGGGAGGAAGAACTTACCCACTTTGACCAAGATATTCTCCACTAATCCGTATGCAGGCTTCATAGATTTTATCTGCCATCTGCAATGCTATCTTTGTGGGTTGTGCCTCTTGGATTTGCAGCTTCTTCATCACAGATAAGGGCATTAGATTTATGCTTGCCCCCAGATCACATAGGGCTTTCTCAAAGGTTGTGCTCCCAATGGTGCATGGAATTTGAAAGCTCCCTGGATCTGGCATCTTCTTTGGCAAGTTATTCTGAATTATAACACTACATTCCTTAGTCAGGACTACTGTCTCATCTCCCTTTAAACGCTTTTTCTTTGACAACAACTTCTTCATGAATTTGGCATAGATAGGCATTTGCTCCAAAGCCTCAGCAAAAGGAATATTGATTTGTAATTTTCTGAAGATTTCCAAGAACTTTGAAAATTGCTTGTCCTTGGTCTCCTTTTGAAGTCTCTGAGGATATGGCATCTTAGGCTTGTACTCAAGAGCCTTTGGCAGTGTAGGATAAGTGTCAAGAGAGTCTGGGAATGGGTTCTCTGCACGCTTTGGAGGGGCGTGCTCTACTTCTTCCTTCTTCTCCTCTGGAGCATCCTTTTCAACTAGCTCTTCATTGACCTTGGTCTCAGAACCAGCTACTTTACCACTTCTTAATTGAATAGCCTTGCAATCTTCTCCTGGGTTCACCACTGTATCACCTTGAAATTACTTGCAGACCTCTCAAGTATTTGCTTGCTCAGTTGACCCCACTAGCACTTCTAAATTTTTAATGGAGGCTCTGGTTTCCTGCATAACTTGTGCTTATGCACTTGCCACTTGTCCACTTATCACAGTGATAGCCTTACATTCCTCTCTTGGATTTGGAATTGTGTTACCAGGAAGGCTATTAGTGGTCCTCTGATCAATTTCATTAACTCTGGTGGCTATTTGACCCATTTGAATCTCCAGGTTCTTGATGGATGCTCTGGTTTCCTGTCTAAAACCTGTCAATATTGCTTCCAAATCATTGTTTTGTTGGAAATCGCCCTGAGAATTATTGTTAAAGTTCTGAGGTCTATGAGGTTGATCCCTCCATCCAAAACTTGGGTGATTTCTCCATCCCTAGTTGTATGTCTTAGAATATAGGTCATTGTTGGGATTTCTAGGACTACTCCCCATGTAATTCACCTGTTTAAAAGAAGGTTGAGCATAATCATAATTATCATTTTGCACAAAATTACCTGCCATGTCATAGGAGACTTCTTGTGGTGGATTTTGGGTGTTAATAGTTGAGACTTGCATGCCACCCATCTGTTGAGTAAGTAGATTTATTTGCTGAGACATCAGCTTGTTCTGAGCAAGAAGAGCATTAATAGCATCTACTTCCAACACGCCTCTCTTTTGAGGGGTTTCAGAGTTCACAAGATTCCTGTTAGAGGAGTATAAATATTGGTTGCTAGCAACCAATTCAATAAGCTCAATAGTCTCCTCCGGTGTCTTCTTCTTGTGCAATGAACCTCTTGCAGAATTATCTAAACACATTTTGGACATTTCACCCAAGCCTTCATAAAATATGTCTATTTGTGTCCATTTAGAGAACATGTCTGGAGGGCATTGCCTAGTCAGTAGCTTGTATCTCTCCCAAGCTTCATACAGAGTCTCACCATCCTTCTGTCTGAAGGTCTGAACCTCCATCCTAAGCTTAGTCAGCTTCTTTGGTGGGAAAAATTTTGTGAGAAACTCAGTAACCACCTTGTTCCAAGTATCCAAACTGTCCTTGGGTTGAGAATCTAGCCATAGTTTTGCTCCATCCCTCAGAGCAAACGGAAAGAGCATTAGTTTGTACACATTTGGGTTCACTCCGTTTGTCTTTACATTATCACAAATCTGCAGAAAACTTGAAATTAATTGATTTGGGTCTTCGTAAGGAAGACCATGATACTGGCAGTTTTGTTATACCAGGGTGACTAGTTGAGGCTTCAACTCAAAGTTGTTTGCAGCAATAGGAGGCACCACAATGCTCTTTCCATACAGATCTGCAGTAGGAGCAGAGAAAGAGCCAAGTACTCTCCCTTGTTGCTCATTCACATTAGGATTTGCCACATTGGCATTATCAGCATTGTTAGCATCCATAGTGGATTCTGCAGCCTTGTACAATCTTGCCTGTTGTAAACGTCGCCTGAAAGTCCTTTCAGGTTCAGGATCAAAGTCTAAGAGATGTTCTTTGTCTCTGTTCCTGCGCATAAACAAACAGAAAACAAGAAAAGATGGGAATCTTTATGTCAGAGTGTAGAGAATTTTCAGTGAGGTAACCTGTGTAAAAAAAATTACTAAATAGAAAAGAAATAATGAATAGATAACACCAAACTTAATTTCAGAAAATAAAAAAAATATTGGTGCTATTTATTTAAATTTTTTTTCGAAATCTTTTTTTTTTGAAAGTCAAGTAATAAAAGAAAAAGTAAAAAATTTTTTTTAGAGAAAAAATTACTACGAGGACACCAAACTTAATTTCAGGAATTAAAGAAAAACATTAATACTAAAATATACATATATATTATTTATTTATTTATTTATTTATTTTTAAAAAAACTAAATATTAAAAGAAAAAAAAAGAAAACGAAATAGGGGAGGGGTACTCACGAAAAAGAAAGAAACGTAAACAATTAAAACAAAAACAAACGAAAAAATAAAAGACGTAAACAAAAGAAAAAAAATGAAAAATAAATCAAAAACAAACAAAGAAAATAAAACGGGGAAGGGGTTATGAACGAAGAAAAACAAAAAACAAAAAAACGAGGGAATTTTTAATTTTTTTTTCGAAAAATAATAAAAGAATTTTTTTTAAATAAAATTAAAATTAAAACGCCTAATCTAAACAATCAAACAACTAATAGTTGTTAATCACAGCAAATCTCCGGCAACGGCGCCAAAAACTTGGTGCGGTATTTATAACCCACACTTACTAACCGGCAAGTGCACCGGGTCGTACCAAGTAATACCTTACGTGAGTAAGGGTCGATCCCACGAGAATTGATGGATTAAGCAACAGTTATTGAGTGATAAGCTTAGTTAGGCAAGCAGAAATTGGTTTTGAGATGTTCAAAAAGTTTAAGTGTAAATTCAGAATATCAAAGACAGGCAGATAAATAAGTTGGGAATAAAATATTTGAGAAAACAGTTAATGTTTCAGAGTTATCTATTTTTCCGGATTTATTTTCATACTAACTATTTTAATCATGCAAGATTTAATTTCATGGCAAACTATATATGACTAGACCCTAATTCCTTAGACCTTCCTAATCTCCTCTAAAATTCATTAATTGCCAATTCCTTGGTCAATTAATTCCAATTAGAGGGTGATGATCAATTTCTAGTTTATATGCTAAAAGAATCCTAATTATCCACAAATAAGGGGATTATATGTCACATATCCCATTAAATACAAACAATTAAAAATTCAGTATAATATGTTTTCAAACTGTTGTTCAAGTAAAGAGCTTTTCCAAATTTTACAAGAACTCAATTAGAACATGGATCATACTTTTGTTCCACTCATATTCATAAAATAAAGAGCGAAAACAATTATTGAAATATAAATCTAAACATGGATTAAATTAGAAAGATCAAACGAATAAATCCATACAAATAGACAGAGCTCCTAACCTTAACAATGGAGGATTAGTTGCTCATGGTTCAGAGTAGAAAACTAGGATTTAGGTAAACTGTTTCTGATCTGAATGTCTCTCTATAGAAGAGAAGTCTCTCCTTTTTATAATTAATCCTAATTAATTTAAAATCTAATCTCTAAAACTAAAAATAATATTTTTTCCTAAAAGATAAGATTTGAATTTAAATTTGAATGAATTAACAGATCTTCAGTTGATGGGTGGGGACCACTTGATTTGTCCATTCTGCAGCTTCTAATCTGTGTTTTCTGGGTTGGAAACTGGGTCAAAAATAGCCCAGAAATCATAACCAGCATTTTCTGTATTATTGCAGATCGCGCATGTGACGCGTCCGCGTCGTCCATGTGATCGTGTCATTTGTGCAGATTCTAGTCCACGCGTTTGCGTCAGGCACGCGATTTTGTCATTGTAATTTCTCCATTCCGTGCGGTCGCATGAGCCATGCGTCTGCATCGGTCTTCGCTGGTCATCTCTTTGGTTTCTTCTTTTTCTCTACAGAAACTTCATCAAATCCCTCCGAATGCTATCTAAAATAAATAAAATTGCACAAAACTCAAAATAGCATCCATATTGGCTAAAATATAATTAATTCTTAATTAAATTCAACAAATTAGATCCAAATTCACTAGAAAAAGATAGATAAGATGCTCACGCATCACCCTCCTCATCTTCTGCTGCTTCTTCTTCTTCTTTTTCATCATTATCATCATCATCATCATCTTTTTTTCTTATTCATCTTCTTTTTTCTTGTTTTATCTTCTCAAGTTTCTTCTTGTTTTACTCTTTTAACAAAAATAAAACAAAAAAAATTCAAACAAAGAAGAAGAAGAAACATATAATACTGCAAAATTACTTGGAAGATGATGAACTTATATTCATTCAATTAAACAAAAGAAAGAAATAAGAAAAAAAAAGAAGAAGAAAAAATGCAGCATTAGAGGAAATATTTTTCTGTATTTGCAGCAAAATTGGGTGTAACACGAAGATATTTGGGTGTAATACGAAAATACTCGAGTGTATTGTTTAAGAATTTTCGATATATGTATGCTGTTATGTTCTACATAATTCAAAACTCTTTCTCTTCCTCCTCCTCATCTTCTGTTGCTTCTTCTTCTTTTCATCATCATCACAATCTTCTTCTTCTTTTTTTCTTATTAATCTTTTTTTATTTTACCTTCTCAAGTTTTTTCTTGTTTTATTCTTTTAACAAGAATAAAAATAAAAACAAAGAAGAAGAAGAAACACATACTGCAAAATTGCTTGAAAGAGGATGAACTTACATTCATCCAACCAAAAAACGAAAGAAATAAGACAAAAAGAAGAAGAAAAAAATGCAGTATTAGAAGAAATATCTTTCTGTATTTGTAGCAAATTTGGGTGTAACATGAAGATATTTGAGTATAACACGAAGATATTCGAGTGTATTGCTTAAGAATTTTCGGTGTATGTGTGCTGATAAGTTCTGCATAATTCAAAACTCTACCTCTTCTTCCTCCTCATCTTCTTATTTCATATTCTTATAATTATTCTTGGAAAGAAAAAATAAAATAAAGAAGAAAAAAAATACATAATATTGTGAAATAAATAGAAAGAGAAGGAGTAAAAAAAATGCAGCAACAACAACAGTAATAAAAAAAAGTAAATACCCAACTCGGTCCTTGTCCGTTTTCATGAAGGACAAAGAGATCCTTATCCAAAAAAAGGGACACTTAGACCCTAAATCTTTTTATTTTGGGACAATACAAATCTTCTGTTAAAAAAATCGTTAAATAATAACAAAAATTAGTTTTGTGGGAGGTTTTATTTGTATTTTGTGGGGATTTTAAACCTCCACAAACTATTAATAAGTTTGTTTTTAAAAAATTCCTCCACCAATGGTGGTTAAGTGAAGAAAAACCATTGATAAAAATAATGCCACAAAAAAAAAGGTAATTGTAGTACAAATACCTTTCAAAGGAAAAAAATAACATCGAATAAGAAATGAAAGAAGAGAACTTTAATGTTGATAATATTGGTATTGGTGATGATCACGGTAGAGGAGATAATGATGATGATAAAGTAATAAAAATAATAGAGGTAGGAGTGATATAATGAGGATGAAGAAGGTAGTGGTAGTAGTGGTAGTAATTGTATATATTGTTGAAAAGAATTTTGTGGAGGTTTAAACCCCCACAAAATACAAATAAAATTCCCACAAAACGAATTTTTGTTATTATTTAACAGATTTTTTAACAGATAGATTGTATTGTCCCAAAATAAAAAAATTGAGGGTCGAAGTATCCATTTTTTTTTGACATGGATCGCTTTGTCCTTCGTGAAACTGGACAAAGATCGGATTGGGTGTTTACTCTAAAAAAAGACGACGAAGATGAAACACGCAAAGAAAAAAGAGGAGAAATGCAAAGAAGAAGGAGAAGAAGAAAGAAGTGGAGGAGGAGGAAGAGGAACGCGGGGTCAAAGAGGAACAACGTGACACACGCGCGTTATGTAAATGACTTGTATAACTTATATGACAAAAAGACTTGTATGTGTAACACTACTCATTATATTTTATCTATACCTATATTATGTATGCTAATCTAATGTTAATGGCAGTATGATATTTTAATGTAATGTTAATTTCTATACTTTGTAAAAAGTGTTAAAAGAGAGAGAATCTAACCTTCTTGTGTAAATGTTATAATATTGTTTATTCGAATTATATAACTGGACGAATTGAATATTAGATATACCTTAGACATAAAAAGAAGTGTCCATGTAGCAGTCTTTTAAGAGTATTAGTTTTTTATTTAAAAAATATATTTTTATATTTAATATTTTTACTTTATTAATATTTTTTTATTATCAATGATCACAAAATTTAAAAAAAAAGCAATTACAAAAAAATAGTATGAGAGAAGACAATTTTTATGATAATTGATAGAGAATTCGAGCGAAATTATAATAGAAAAAAATCTCATAAATAACTGACTAAATTTTACTATTGTATCAGCACATTATTATCCTATCCAAACATAGTTAAGCAACACATTCCAATTCTTTACAAGCAAAAACGAAATTGTCAAAATAAGGGAAAAGACTGTACGGGAGCTACTCAAATCAATCTTGGAACCTACTTCATCCTAGATATTGTGATAACTTCTTTGAGATGCAATAGAAAATCCAATGAAGATATCTCAAAGTTCAACTAGAGTGATGGAATAACTTTTCAGATTTGCAGTGATCCGTTCCATACAACTTGACCACAAAACTCTTTATAAATTGACAAACCTACAATCATGTGCATGATTCAGTTACTAAAGATAACGCGTCTTTAGAAAGAATCATCTAAAAATTAGGTCTATTAGGTAACGATACTATAGCACGTTCGAGCTTATTTATAAAAGAAAAAACCCTAAACATAACGAGGTACGCTATTTATTCTGAATTGCATTATACTCATCTCACTCTCTTTTTAACTTGAATGTTGGAGGGCCTTTGCAGGTGTCCACTACTGTCGTTCTTAGGAAGCCAATGTATACGTCATCCAGCCCAGGCCAAAGCGAGTTCAACTTTAGACCGGACAAATTATACCTCTCTCAAGACTTACCACGCATAAACATTTGGCCCCCACCATGAGGCTGAGTTTTATCTAACCCCATCACTACCTTTTCTACTTGTCTTTACCTCTTTTTTGCAGGCCATTATCAAAGGCGGAAGAGAAAAAAGAATCCTCCTCCTCCTCCTTACCTTGAGGTTGAGCTATTAGTTATTAATGAGTCTCTACGGTCAGAAAATCAACAGATGGCCAACTTATTAAATCAGAAGCAAAACATCCGAGGTATGGAGAAAGGGCAAAAAACTCCTGAAAACGACAATAATGATGATGACCATACCTCAAAGGCTAAAGCCACGATGACAGTAATCTCGAAGGCACTAGTGAAGAGGACCAATCTGATCTAATACTCTGTTATACATTTTCAACTTTTTTAGACGGTGTTACCTTGATTTAGTTTTCTGGCTTACCTGCAAATTCTATGACAAATTTTGACGAGTTGTGTAAGAATTTGCATTTTCACGTAAAACCGTTTTAATAAAATAATTTTAGTATCCGGAATAGATTCAAAATTTAGAAGTTTTATTTTGAAAATATAAATGTGAAATTTGATTTCAGTGAATTTTTCTGAGATGGAAAATATATCTATTTCGAAAAGTTTTGTAAAAATACGTATTGGCGCTTAAGCTGGCAGTACCGGCTTTAGTCTGTCTAATACCGCGTATTTTGGAAAATAATATTTTAAAAATTAATTTATTATTTTGAGAAGATAAAAATAATTTAGAATCGAAAACCGAACACTAACCATAATGACTCTCCGTCGGCGACCACGTGGTTGATCGTGAAGCCGATGAAGACGCCGTCAACTAGCTCCGTGACCTGCACCGCAAGCAACGAGTGAGACGTGCCTTCGCAGTTTCTAACTCCGTTAAGTGGGAAGAAGGAGTTGACAATGGAAGGAACGTACTTTGGCTGAAGAATATCATCAACACGTGTGTTCTCTGCTATGGCATGGACAAAGAGGGATCCTTTATTGTTGCAGAGAATATGACAATAGGTGGTGTTGTTTTTGCCTTCAGTAGCCATGAGACGGCCGGCGAGGAGTGGAAAGAAAGCGAGGGTGGTGGAAAGGGAGTGTCTGAGATGCTGAATTTGTGATGATGATGGTTTGTGATGAAAGAGAAGGCCTTTTTGGTTCATCTTGATTGGGAGGGCCACAAGATCCCATGGTGTTAAGTGGATTTTCTGAGCTGAGTCGGCTTGACTCGGTGCTTGGATTGTGCTGGCTGAGATGAGTCGGATCACAGGCATGGCTGAAGCCTGAATCATTTCTGAGCTCTACTACTGTTAAGTGTTAAGTGAGAAGGTGAGAACTATAAGTCATTGTTGATTATGTAATCTACTTATCCAACTCTTGCCTGTGTCGATGGTTTCAGCTGTATTCTTTCACCTACTCTAGTTTTTTTTTTGGGGTGACTAATTCACCTACTCTCGTTTATTTTTACTTCTTGGTGCACTAGTAATCACGTTGCTATCTAATCACTCGGATAAAGATGTTTTTTATATTTTTAATAATTAAAATTTAATATATATATATATATATAATTAATTAAATTATGTTATTTTTATAAAAAAAAAATTAGATTTCACAAATCGATTTAACAAAAAAATTGATAAACGAAATTTTGAATCAGTATAAATTAATATTTTTTAAAAAAAATAACTATAATACTCTCATTATAGAAAATGACAAAATACTATATATATATATACGGGTATTTCAGTCATTTTTTATAATAGAAATATTATAGTTATTTTTTATAAAAAAAATTATTTTAGATTATTTTAAAATTTGGTTCATTAATTTTTTGGACAAATCGGTTTGTTCGATCTAATTATGACAGAAATAATACGGTTTAATCGATTATATATGTTAAATTTTAATTGTTAAAAATACCTTTAAAAAAAGACGTTTTAGGCATCTTTATTTGAGTGGCTCTCATCCAAAAAAAATAGCATCTAACCTATTAAAAAAAATTTAAATTTACTATTTAATTTTAAAAATATAAAATTAAATCATTTTTAAATATTTAAAATTAAACATATAAGACTACAAAATCACTAGGTAGAGGAAGAAAAAATGTAGCAATAATAGCACTAATAAAAGAATGATGATGAGAAAAAAGCAAAAAAGAAGAAGGAGAAACACCTAAAAAAAGGAGGAGGAACGCGAGGAGGAGAAAGAATGGGGATACTATTATTTACATTAGTAGAGATAGTTATGGCGTATATCTATACTCTCATTAATTGGACTTTGACTAATTTGATTAGATTTGATTACCAAAAAAGATATATTTATAGTAAGATTGTTTATTAAAAAAATGAAATTACTATTTAATTTTAAAATATAAAATTAAATAATTTTTAAATAATTAAAATTTATTACAAAAAATAAGGTAAAAAAATTAGACAATAAATTATAAATATCATAAAATTTACTAAATTATTTACCAAATCAGCTTCACCCCAACTTCTCTACCTCTCCACTTATTTGCACCATTATTATTCGAATTAATTCAATACTTCAGCTGATATTATATATCAATTATTTTACACATACAAATTATTTTTTATACAAGTCTATACAAGTCATTTATATTCATGCGCGCATATTTTTTCGTGCCGTTTCTTCTTCTTCTTCTTCGTTATTTTTCTCTTTCATCATCGTTTTTACCAACACCACCTGCTCCTCCTCATCTTCTTCGTTTTTTTTCATTGGAATTTCTCCTCTCCCTTCTTTTTTCTCATTCTCCTCCATCATCAGTTATCTCGTTGTTGAAGATAATGAATAATTCAAGTTCAGATTGTCAATTAAACCAGAAGGAAATTGATTATTGTTTTGAATCCAATCAAGTGGTTGAGGTGTGGTTCGATTCTAGTTAATTTTTTTGAGTAGTTTATGATTCTGTAGGTGAATAATGTTTCATCATTGATGGTTTGAATTGAATGTAATGTAAAAGTTCTGTATTAAAGAAAATATTTTTCTGTATTTGCAGCAAAATTGGGTATAACACGAAGATATTTGGGTGTATTGTTTAAAAATTTTTGGTGTATGTGTATGCTAATAAGTTCTGCATAATTCAAAACTCTTCTTCTCCCTCCTCCTCATCTTATGTTGCTTCTTCTTCTTCTTTTTCATCATCATCATCATCTTCTTTTTTTCTTATTCATCTTCTTTCTTATTTTATCTTCTCAAGTTTCTTCTTATTTTACTCTTTTAATAAAAATAAAAACAAAAAAAAATCAAACAAAGAAGAAGAAGAAATACATAATACTACAAAATTACTTGGAAGATGATGAACTTATATTCATTCAACTAAAAGAAAGAAAGAAATAAGGAAAAAAAGAAAAAAATGCTGCATTAGAGGAAATGCTTTTCTGTATTCGCAGCAAATTTGGGTGTAACACGAAGATATTTGGGTGTAACACGAAAATATTCGAGTGTATTGTTTAAGAATTTTCGATATATGTATGCTGATAAGTTCTACATAATTCAAAACTCTTCCTCTTCCTCCTCCTCATCTTCTGCTGCTTCTTCTTCTTCTTTTCATCATCATCACCATCTTCTTCTTCTTTTTTTTCTTATTCATCTTTTTTTTATTTTATCTTCTCAAGTTTTTTTTTATTTTATTCTTTTAATAAGAATAAAAATAAAAATAAATCAAACAAAGAAGAAGAAGAAACACATGCTGCAAAATTGCTTGAAAGAGGATGAATTTCAAGCATAAACTTACATTCATCCAACCAAAAGAAAGAAAGAAATATGAAAAAAAGAAGAAGAAGAAAAAATGCAGTATTAGAAGAAATATTTTTCTGTATTTGTAGCAAATTTGGGTATAACATAAAGATATTTTAGTGTAACACGAAGTTATTCGAGTGTATTGCTTAAGAATTTTCGGTGTATGTGTGCTGATAAGTTCTGCATAATTCAAAACTCTTCCTCTTCTTCCTCTTCATCTTCTGTTGCTTCTTCTTCATCTTTTTATTTCACATTCTTATAATTATTCTTGGAAGGAAAAAATCAAACAAAGAAGAAAAAAAATACTGTGACATCAATAGAAAGAGAAGGAGTAAAAAAAATGCAGCAACAACAACAGTAATAAAAAAAGAGTAAACACCCAACTTGATCCTTGTCCATTTTCACAAAGGACAAAGAGATCCCTATCCAAAAAAAGAGACACTTCGACCCTCAACCTTTTTATTTCGAGACAATACAATTCTTCTGTTAAAAAATTCGTTAAATAATAACAAAAATTAGTTTTGTGGGATTTTATTTGTATTTTGTGGGGGTTTTAAACCTCCACAAACTATTAATAAGTTTGTTTTTGAAAAATTCCTTCACCAATGGTGGTTAAGTGAAGAAAAATCATTGATGAAAATGATGCCGCAAAAAAGGTAATTGTAGTACAAATACCTTTCAAAGGAAAAAAATAACATCGAATAAGAAATGAAAGAAGAGAACTTTAATGTTGATAATATTGGTATTGGTGATGATGACGGTAGAGAAGATAATGATGATGATAAAGTAATAAGAATAATAGAGGTGGTAGAGGAGATAATGATGATGATAAAGTAATAAAAATAATAGAGGTAGGAGTAATATAATGAGGATGAAGAAGATAGTGGTAGTTGTGGTAGTAATTGGTTATATTGTTGAAAAGAATTTTGTGGAGGTTTAAAACCCCCCACAAAATACAAATAAAACCCTCACAAAATGAATTTTTGCTATCATTTAACGGATTTTTTAACAGATAGATTGTATTGTCCTAAAATAAAAAGGTTGAGGGTCGAAGTGTCCCTTTTTTTTAGACATGGATCGTTTTGTCCTTCGTAAAAATGGACAAGGACCAGATTAGATGTTTACTCTAAAAGAAAGACGATGAAGATGAAACACGTGAAGAAAAAGGAGGAGAAATGCAAAGAAGAAGGAGAAGAAGAAGGAAGAGGAACGCGGGGTCAAAGAGGAACAACGTGACACACTCGCGTTATGTAAATGACTTGTATGACTTATATGCCAAAAGGATTTGCATGTGTAGCAGTACTCATTATATATTATCTATATCTATATTATGTATGCTAATCTAATGTTAATGGTAGTATGATATTTTAATGTAATGTTAATTTCTCATACTTTTTAAATAGTGTTAAAAGAGAAAGAATCTAACCTTCTTGTGTAAATGTTATGATATTGTTTATTCGAATTATATAACTGGATGAATTGAATATTAGATATACCTTAGATATAAAAAGAAGTGTCCATGTAGCAGTCTTTTAAGAGTATTAGTTTTTTATTTAAAAAATATACTTTCATATTTAATATTTTTACTTTATTAATATTTTTCTATTATCAATGATCACAAAATTTAAGAAAAAAGCAATTACAAGAAAATAGTACGAGAGAAGACAACTTTTATGATAATTGACAGAGAATTTGAGCGAAATTATAATAGAAAAAAATATCATAAATAACTGACTAAATTTTACTATTGTATCAACACATTATTATCCTATCCAAACATAGTTAAGCAACACATTCCAATTCTTTACAAGCAAAGACGAAATTGTCGGAATAAGGAAAAAGACTGTATGGGAGCTACTCAAATCAATCTTGGAACCTATTTCATCCTAGATATTGTGATAACCTCTTTAAGATGCAATAGAAAGTCCAACGAAGATATCCCAAAGTTCAATTAGAGTGATGGAATAACTTCTCAGATTTGCAGTGATCCGTTCCATACAACTCGACCACAAAACTCTTTATAAATTGACAAACCAACAGTCATGTGCATGATTCAGTTACTAAAGATAACGCATCTTCAGAAAGAATCATCTAAAAAATAGGTATACTCATCTCACTCTCTTTTTAACTTGAATGTTGGAGGGCCTTTGTAGGTGCCCACCACCACCGTTCTTTGGAAGCTAACGTATACCTCATTCAGCCCAGGACAAAGCGAGTTCAAACTTAGACCGGATGAATTATACCTCTCTCAAGATTTACCATGCATAAACATTTGGCGCCCACCGTGGGGCTGAGTTTTATCTAACCCCATCACTACCTATTCTACTTGCCTTTACCTCTTTTTTGCAAGCCATAATCAACGGCGGAAGAGAAAAAGAATCATCCTCCTCCTCCTTACCTTGAGGTTGAGTTATTAGCTATTAATGAGCCTCTACGGTCAGAAAATCAATAGATGGCCGACTTATTAAATCAGAAGCAAAACATCCGAGGTATGGAGAAAGGGCAAAAAACTCTTGGAAATGACAATAATGATGATGACCATACCTTAGAGGCTAAAGCCACGATGATAGTAACCTCGAAGCCACCAGTGAAGAGGACCAATCTGATCCAATACTCTGTCATACATTTCTAACTTTTTTAGACGGTGTTACCTTGATTTAGTTTTCTGGCTTACTTGCAAATTCTATGACAAATTTTGACGAGTTGGCCGACTTATTTATTAATAATTTCGCAACTTCAAAGATCTATGCGCATGACGTAGACTATCTCAGTACTATTAGACAAGGATAACACGAGAGTTTCAAGGACTATATGACAAGGTTCACTAAGCCTGTTAAGGAGATACCTAACATCAACCCAGATGTTCACCTACATGTGCTGAAGAGCGGACTCTGTTCTAGAAAATTCCAAGAAATCATAGCTATGATGAAATCAAAGATGCTAGCCGAGTTCAAAAAAAGGTCAACAATTCAAAGTGAAATAGAAGAGCTCCGACAGATCCGAAGAGTAGAAAAATCTAACCCCAACAGAGAGGAGGACAAACAACACAAACACCAAAACAACAAGGAGGACCACAAATCATTCAAGCCATGGTAAACCTTTATATTTATACTTATTTATTACTGATTATGCTACTAGCTCTGTCTTGGCAACAAAAATAGGTAAACAACAGCAACCCCATATACTTTGTTAGCAAATCTCTACAGAATGTTGAGCTCCAATATCCTAAATTGCAGAAGTTAACACTGGCCTTAATTACCACAGCTAGGCACTTAAGACACTATTTCCAAAGCTACACTATCATAATGCCAAGGAAGCATCCACTAAGGCAAATCTAAACAAAACTAGAGTTTGCGGGAAGACTAATAAAGTGGTCTATTGAGCTCTCAGAATATGACATACAATATCAAGCATGGAGAGCCACAAGTCCCAGACTTTGGTCGACTTTATAGCAGAACTTACTCTTAAGGACTCAACCCCCAGTAACAAGATATGGACATTATACATTGATGGATTCTCAAATATGCAAGGCTCTAGAGTCAGTATATTTCTCAAAGATAGCCAAGAAACAGTTATAGAATAGTCTTTGCAATTTATTTTTCATGCAAGCAATAACCAAGTAGAGTATGAAGCACTTATAACCAGTCTCAGATTAGCTCAATCCCTCAGGATAACACATATAAATATCAAATGTGATTCACTATTGGTAGTACAACAGGTAACAGATAACTTTCAAGTAAGAAATACACTATTAGAAAAATATCTATTAAAAATATAACCTTATCTCTTGGTTTTGGAATTTGAAATATTTTCTTGGGAGCATAATTGCCGAGTTGATATTTTATCAAAATTAGCAACTAAAAGAAGTCAAACCTATATGCCGAGCTTATCACAACTAACACTAGATGAGCCTAGTGTTACACTCACAACTGTTTTAAGTATTGAATAGGTGGAAGATTGGCAAGATCCGTTCATCAAATATCTGCAAACTAGAACAATACTAAAGGATATCAAAAGCAAACAAAAATTCAAATTACAATCAGACTTCTTCATTATAATCGGAGCCGAACTATACAAACGAGGTTTTACAAGACCTTTGGTAAAATGTTTAAGCAAGGCCGATGCTAAACTCACCATGGATGAAGTCCATGAGGGGTATGTGGCACACACATAGAGGGCAGAAGCCTAGCATTCAAAATTCTTAGAGCAGGAAACTACTGGCCTGCAGTACAAAGAGATTGCATGAACAAGATCAAATACTGCGATCATTGCCAAAGTCATACTCCAATCATTCACAATCCGGCCAAGCAGTTACATACATTGGGGGCTAGACATTCTTGATCCTTTCCCACAAGCATCAGGTTAGGTAAAAATTTTAATTGTTGCTATAGACGACTTTACAAAATAGATAGAGGCTATACCCTTAGCAAAAATTAATTCTAAAAAAAGATATCTTTTGCCTAAAAAAATATAATATGCAAATTTAGTATACCTCACTCTATTATCACTGATAATGGGAGACAATTCACTGATAAAAATTTTACAATTTTTTTACAAAATTTCAAAATTGTTCATTAGTTCTCATATGTAGAACATCCTCAAGCTAATGACCTAGCAGAGGCTGCCAATAAGGATTATATTACAGGCATTACGAAAGAAGTTAAATGATTTCAAGGGACAATGGGCCGAACACATTCCAAAAATCTTGTGGAGTTATAACACAATTGAACAATCATCAACAAAAGAGACCTCTTTTATACTAGTATATATATGGTTGTGACGCCATGATGCATGTTGAAGTCTCACATCAGTCAGGCTGAACAAATACTTCAAGTAATGAAATAAATGCCGAGCCACCGAGATGGACTCAATAGAAGAAATACGAGATCAAGCACTGATTCAACAACATACACCGCAACTTACTATAGCTCAAAAATACAATAAAAATATCAAGCCTAGGTCATTCCATGAAGAGGTCCTCGTCCTAAAAAACAAAGGAAGAATGGAAACTACAAGGTCATGGAAAGCACAGCACCAATTGGGATAGTCCATTTTCCAAATATAAAAAATCATCGGATAAGGAGCATACAAATTACAAATATTACAAGGCAATGATCTACCAAGCACATAGAACATCTCTTCTTTAAAGATATATTACAGTTAAATCTATCAGTCAGGACAAGGTGATGTACTCTTTTTTCTACTACCTGAATTTTATCCCTAATTTGAATTTTGTTGGGAGATGTTTTAATGGGGCACACCCCATGCACTTTCCAATCATAAAGGTTCTTCATTAATAAAAAGCATTACTTCTTAACTTGCTCACTTTTACTGTTATTTTCTCTTCCTTATTCTCAAACTGACTTATAGGTCATACCACTAATATGGAGGGTTATCTACTACATCTAAACGCATATCAAATTTGAGTAATTGCACAATTAAACCATTAGCAAATATCAAATTTGAACCAGTTGGTGCTATCTTCTGCAATATATTTCGGAACTAATCAAACTAACTATGCAGTCCGAATACAAGTAACAATTCACAAAATCCCATAATCAAAACATGCAACATACTACGGTTATGTTCATTCAAAATATCACAATTACTAACATTGTTTTAAACACATGACAACCATATCAAATTTGACCGAGTTATACTCCGGTCATCAGTCTATCAAAATACTATAACTAACATTATCAAACAATCTTTTCAAACAAAACAAAAGTAAAGTTTCTTAAACTAAAGCACCTATCATGATGCACCCATATTCTCGTTCTCACCCTCTTGATCTTGGTCATAGTCAACAAATTCTCCATTCATAATCACTTTGCAAGGGTCCATACAAGAAATATCAACCTTTGGTATACAATGAACTTGATTTGCTCCACTTACTCTCTTAAGCACTTTTCCTTTCAAGAGTGTGCTCCACAACCTTGGTCTCTTATTCAATTTTTTGCTTATCAAATATTTTTTCATTCTTCTCCAGTAACCCAACCTTCTCCTTCATGTTCTTCCACGCATTTTTCTTTGCCTCAAGTCTCTCAAGAGTTTATTTCAACTCCTTTTCTTTAGTAGCTTTTTCTTCCACAACTTTATTTGGTTCCTTCTCGTTTACCAAAATACTTTTATGCTTCAATTCTCAGCTCCACCCTATAAACATTAACTGAGCACCTATAACATGCACAATAAGAGAACCAGATTCAACACAAGAATTCTATATATCTCATTTTCTCATTTCATTTTTATCTAAGTATACCTAAAGATACTGGTCCAAAACAACATTGCCAGCATCATTAACAAGTTTTACATCAGTTGAAAATTGAGCATACTCATCAGATAACAGAGCAAATGGGTAATGCTCACTCTATAGCGATGTTGTATCCTCCACATCTTTGAAGTCGTGTGTTACACTAGAATTTATTTTAAGGGAAATATAGAAATACAATAGAATAGTAAAAGACAACAAAGGAACTTTGAGAGTCCTCTTCTCTCCTAGCCTAGGCCTTTCCAAATCTTTTCTTACCTCTCACCTAATCAGCTCCTCCTTTTATTGCCTTCCCTCAAATTAATTATCATAATTAGCATTCAACTCCTATGATTACGCCTCCCTGATTCTCTCATTTGACTAATCCAATAATCAATTATTGTCACTTATGATTACACATTTTTCTTGTCCTATTATTCCTCTCTTTTCTTTATTGCTTCTTCTAGAATAATGATAAGGTAAATGGATTATTTTCTTCCCTTTTTTGGCTGCCTTTGCTGCTGACTCGGCATTCTCTCTCTCTCTCCAGGTATGTAATAATACCTTCCCCTTAAAGCATCACCTTGTCGTCAAGGTGAAAGGAAGGAAAGGTTTCTTGAATTGCAGCTGCTGCTTCCCACGAATTCTCGAATTCTGGAAGGTCCCTCCACTTGATCAACTCCTCCAATTTACCAGCCGCATTTTTTCTAAAAGCTAGGATTTCTTAGGGTTCAACTTGTAGTTCATACTCTTCTGTTGGAGTCGTAGGAAGTGGCTAAATCTGAGCAGTGGGCTTGACACACATCTTCAATAAATAAACATGGAAGACGGGATGCACCTGAGCTCCATCCGGTAGTTTAAACTTGTAGGAAACCTACCCAATCTTCACAAGAATCTCATAGGGGCCATAGAATCTTACCTGCCCAATCGATAAGGCTGCAGTTTGAGGTTCACAAACTCTCCTCGCTCAAAAGTGACGTCCCTCCTCTTTTTATCAGCATATGTCTGATGAGCGGATAATTTATACGCTTTTTGGCATTGTTTTTAGGTAGTTTTTAGTAAGTTCAAGCTACTTTTAGGGATGTTTTCATTAGTTTTTATGTTAAATTCACATTTCTAGACTTTACTATGAGTTTGTGTGTTTTTCTTTGATTTTAGGTAATTTCTGGCTGAAATTGAGGGACTTGAGTAAAACTCTGAAAAAGGCTGACAAAAAGGACTACTGATACTGTTGGAATCTGACCTCCCTGCACTCGAAATAGATTTTCTGGAGCTACAGAACTCCAAATGGCGCGCTCTCAACGGCGTTGGAAAGTAGACATCCAGAGCTTTCCAGAAATATATAATAATCCATACTTTATTCGGAAATTGACGACGTAACTTGGCGTTGAACGCCAAGTACATGCTGCTGTCCGGAGTTAAACGCCAGAAAAACGTCATGATCCGGAGTTGAACGCCCAAAACACGTTATAACTTGGAGTTCAACTCCAAGAGAAGCCTCAACTCATGGATAGATCAAGCTCAACCCAAGCATACACCAAGTGGGCCCCGGAAGTGGATTTATGCATCAATTACTTACTCATGTAAACCCTAGTAGCTAGTCTAGTATAAATAGGATAATTTACTATTGTATTAGACATCTTTTGATAGTTTAATCTTTTGACTGTTTAGCCTTTGATTATTCGGTCTTTTGATCATTCAGGGGGCTGGTCATTCGGCCATGCCTGGACCTCTCACTTATGTATTTTCAACGGTGGAGTTTCTACACACCATAGATTAAGGGTGTGGAGCTCTGCTATACCTCAAGTTTCAATGCAATTACTATTATTTTCTATTCAATTCTCTTTATTCCTATTCTAAGATATTTGTTGCACTTCAACATGATGAATGTGATGATCCGTGACACTCATCATCATTTGCACCTATGAACGCGTGTGACTGACAACCACTTTCGTTCTACTTTAGACCGGGCGCATATCTCTTGGATTCCTTAATCAGAATCTTCGTGGTATAAGCTAGAATTGATGGCGGCATTCATGAGAATCCGGAAAGTCTAAACCTTGTCTGTGGTATTCCGAGTAGGATTCTGGGATTGAATGACTGTGACGAGCTTCAAACTCTTGAAGGCTGGGCGTGATGACAAACGCAAAAGAATCAATGGATTCTATTCCAACTTGATTGAGAACCGACAGATGATTAGCCGTGCTGTGACAGAGCATAGGACCATTTTCACTGAGAGGATGTGATGTAGCCATTGACAACGGTGATGCCCTACATACAGCTTGCCATGGAAAGGAGTAAGAAGGATTGGATGAAAGCAATAAGAAAGTAGAGATCCGAGAGGAGCACAGCATCTCCACACACCTATCTGAAATTTCCACTATTGATTTACATAAGTATTTCTATCATATTTTATTTTCTGTTTATTTTTATTAATCATATTTGATTTTCTAAATTCCATAATTTTATCCTCCTGACTGAGATTTACAAGGTGACCATAGCTTGCTTCATACCAACAATCTCCGTGGGATCGACCCTTACTCACGTAAGGTATTACTTGGACGACCCAGTGCACTTGCTGGTTAGTTGTGCGGAGTTGTGAATTGAATTTTAGACACCGTGATATTGAGCACCAAGTTTTTGGAGCCATTACCGGGGATTGTTTCGAGTTAGAAAAGAATGAATCACAATTTCGTGCACCAAGTTTTTGGCGCCGTTGCCTGGGGATTGTTCGAGTTTGGACAACTGACGGTTCATCTTGTTGCTCAGATTAGGTAATTTTCTTTTCAAAAATCTTTTTCAAAATTTTTCTTTTCTTTTTCGTTTTTCCTAACTTTGTTTTCGAAAAAAAATAATAGAAATCCAAAAAAAATTAGAAAATCATAAAAATAAAAAATATTTTGTGTTTTTTGTTTGAGTCTTGAGTCAATTTTTAAGTTTGGTATCAATTGCATGCTTTAAAAATTTTCTTGCATTTTTTTCGAAAATTCATGCATTCATAGTGTTCTTCATGATCTTCAAGTTGTTCTTGGTAAGTCTTCTTGTTTGATCTTGATGTTTTCTTGTTTTGTGTTGTTTGTTGTATTTCATATGCATTTTTCGTTTGTTAGAGTCCATGCATTAAAGATTTCTAAGTTTCGTGTCTTGCATGTTTTCTTTGCATCAAAAATTTTTCAAAATTATGTTCTTGATGTTCATCATGATCTTCAAAGTGTTCTTGGTGTTCATCTTGACATTCATAGTGTTCTTGCATGCATTAAGTGTTTGATCCAAAATTTTCATGTTTTGGGTCATGTTTGTGTTTTTCTCTCTCATAATTAAAAATTCAAAAATCAAAAAATATCTTTTCCTTATTTTTCTCATAATTTTCGAAAATTTGAGTTGACTTAATCAAAAATTTTCAAAATTAGTTATTTCTTACAAGTCAAGTCAAATTTTCAATTTTAAAAATCTTATCTTTTCAAAATCTTTTTCAAAAATTATATCTTTTTCATTTTTTTTCTATTTTTCAAAAATTTTAAAAATCTTTTTCAAAATCTTTTTCTTATCTTTATATCAAATTTTCGAAAATTCACTAATAATTAATGTGATTGATTCAAAAATTTGAAGTTTGTTACTTTCTTGTTAAGAAAGGTTCAATCTTTAAGTTCTAGAAACTTATCTTGTAATTTCTTGTTAGTGAAGTAAGTAATTTCAAATTTTTGAATTAAATCTTTTTATCTTTTATTTTATCTTTTTCAAAATTTGATTTCAAAATATCTTATTTAACTTCTTATCTTCTTATCTTTTTAAATTTTGATTTCAAATCTTTTTCAATCAACTAACTAACTTTTTGTTTGTTTCTTATCTTTTTCAAAACCACCTAACTACTTTTCCCTCTCTAATTTTCGAAAATATCTCACATCTTTTTCAAAAATTCTTTTTGTTCTAAATTTTAATTTTAATTATATCTTATATTTAATTTTCGAAAATTACTAACCCCTTTTTTTTTCAAAATTATTTTCGAAATTCTCCCTCTCTTTTCTTATTCTATTTAATTATTTATTTACTAACACTTCTCTTCACCTCTCTTCATCTAAAAATCCGAACCATTCTCCTTTCCTTATCCCCTTTTTTCTTCTACTAACATAAAGGAATCTCTATACTGTGACATAGAGGATTCCTCTTTCTTTTCTTGTTTTCTTCTCTTTCATATAAGCAGGAACAAGGATAAAGGTACTCTTGTTGAAATTGATCCAGAACCTGAAAGGACCCTGAAGAGAAAATTAAGAGAAGCTAAGTTACAACAATCTAAAGGTAACCTTTCAGAAACATTAGAACAAGAGAAGGAGATGGCAGCTGAAAATAATAATAATGCAAGGAGAATGCTTGGTGACTTCACAAACCCAACGTCCAAATTTGATGGAAGAAGCATCTCCATTCCTGCCATTGGAGCCAATAATTTTGAGCTTAAGCCTCAACTAGTTGCTTTAATGCAACAAAACTGCAAGTTCTATGGACTTCCATCTGAAGATCCTTATCAGTTTTTAACTGAATTCTTGCAGATCTGTGAGACTGTAAAGACGAATGGAGTTGATCCTGAAGTCTACAGACTCATGCTTTTCCCTTTTGCTGTAAGAGCCAGAGCTAGAATATGGTTGGATTCACAACCTAAGGATAGCCTGGACTCCTGGGATAAGCTGGTCACAGCCTTCTTGGATAAATTCTTTCCTCCTCAAAAGTTGAGCAAGCTGAGAGTGGATGTTCAAACCTTCAAACAGAAAGATGGTGAATCCCTCTATGAAGCTTGGCAAAGATACAAGCAGCTGACCAAAAGATGTCCATTTGACATGTTTTCAGAATGGACCATATTAGATATATTCTATTATGGTCTCTCTGAATTTTCGAAAATGTCATTGGACCATTCTGTAGGTGGATCTATTCACCTAAAGAAAACGCCTGAAGAGGCTCAAGAACTCATTGATATGGTTGCAAACAACCAATTCATGTACACTTCTGAGAGGAATTCCGTGAATAATAGGATACCTCAGAAGAAAGGAGTTCTTGAAATTGATACTCTGAATGCCATATTGGCTCAGAACAAAGTGTTGACTCAACAGGTCAACATGATCTCTCAAAATCTGAATGGATGGCAACATGCATCCAACAGTACTAAAGAGGCAGCTTCTGAAGAAGCTTATGATCTTGAGAACCCTGCCATGGCAGAGGTTAATTACATGGGTGAACCTTATGGAAACACCTATAACTCATCATGGAGAAATCATCCAAATTTCTCATGGAAGGATCAACAAAAGCCTCAACAAGGCTTTAACAATGGTGGACGCAATAGGCTGAGCAATAGCAAGCCATATCCATCATCTTCTCAGCAATAGACAAAGAATTCTGAACAAAACACTTCTAATTTAGCAAATCTAGTCTCTGATCTGTCAAAGGCCACTTTCAGTTTCATGAGTGAAACAAGATCCTCCAAAAGAAATCTGGAGGCACAAGTGGGCCAGCTGAGTAAGAAAGTCATTGAAACTCCTCCCAGTATTCTCCCAAGCAATACAGAAGAGAATCCAAAAGGAGAATGCAAGGCCCTTGATTTAGTCAATATGGCCGAATGCACAAGGGAGGAGGAGGACGAAAATCCTAGTGAGGAATACCTCCTGGGACGTCTCTCAAGCAAGAGGGAGTTTCCTATTAAGGATCCAAAGGAATCTGAGGCTCATATAGAGACCATAGAGATTCCATTAAATCTCCTTCTGCCATTCATGAGCTCTGAAGACTATTCTTCCTCTGAAGAGGATGAAGATGTGACTGGAGAGCAAGTTGCTCAATATTTAGGAGCTATCATGAAGCTGAATGCCAAGTTGTTTGGTAATGAGACTTGGGAAAGTGAACCTCCCTTGCTCATTAGTGAACTGGATACCTGGATTCAGCAAATTTTACTTCAAAAGAAACAAGATCCTGGCAAGTTCTTAATACCTTGTACCATAGGCACCATGACCTTTGAAAAAGCTCTGTGTGATCTGGGGTCAGGGATAAATCTTATGCCACTCTCTGTAATGGAGAAGCTGGGGATCATTGAGGTACAACCTGCCTTGTTCTCATTACAATCGGCAGACAAGTCATTGAGACAAGCTTATGGATTAGTAGAGGACGTGCTAGTAAAGGTTGAAGGCCTTTACATCCCTGCTGATTTCATAATCTTAGACACTAGGAAGGAAGAGGATGATTGCATCATCCTTGGAAGACCTTTCCTAGCCACAGCAGGAGCTGTGATAGATGTCAACAGAGGTGAACTAGTCCTTCAATTGAATGGGGACTACCTTGTGTTTAAGGCACATGGCCATCCCTCTGTGACAAAAGAGAGTAAGCATGAAGAGCTTCTCTCAGTTCAGAGTCAAGAAGAGCCCCCACAGTCAAACTCTAAGTTTGGTGTTGGGAGGCCACAACCAAACTCTAAGTTTGGTGTTAAGACCCCATATCCAAACTCTAAGTTTGGTGTTGGGACTATACAACATTGACCTGATCACCTTGTGGCTCCATGAGAGCCACTGTCAAGCTATTGACATTAAAGAAGCGCTTGTTGGGAGGCAACCCAATTTTATTTATCTAATTTTTATTTTATTTTATTTTATTGTTATTTTGTGTTTTATTAGGTACATGATCATGTGGAGTCACAAAAAAAATATAAAAATTAAAAACAGAATCAAAAACAGCAGAAGAAAAAAATCACACCCTGGAGGAAGCACAGGCTGGCGTTCAACGCCAGTAAGATGCATTTGGCCGGCGTTCAACGCCAGAACAGAGCATCATTCTGGCACTGAACGCCAGAAACAAGCAACATTCTGGCGCTGAACGCCAGGAATGTGCCTGAGAGGAAAAGCTGGCGCTGAACGCCAGTAACAAGCATGAAACTGGCGTTCAACGCCAAAAACATGTTACATGTGGGCGTTGAACGCCCAGAACGTGCACCAATGGGCGTTTAAACGCCAGAATGGTGTGCAAAGGCATTTTACATGCCTATTTGGTGCATGGATGGAATTTCTTGACACCTCAGGATCTGTGGACCCCACAGGATCACCTCAGAATCTGTGGACCCCACAGGATCCCCACCTACTATATTCCCACCTTACCTCCTAATCCTATTTTTGTGATTTGTATTCCCCATGTCACACTTCCCAACACCCTTCACCAATCACCTCAATCTCTCTTCCCAATTACCCCCTTCACCACTCACATCCATCCACTCTTCCCCATAAACCCCACCTACCTTCAAAAAAATTCAAAACCATTTTCCCACCCATTCCCACCCTAAATGGCCAAACATAAACTCCCCCCTCTCCCTATATATACCCTTCCATTCTACCTCATTTTCACACAACACAATCCCCTCTCCCTCACTTTGGCCGAACCTACATCTCTCCTTCTCCTCCATATTTTCTTCTTCTTCTTCTTCTCTTCTTTCTTCTCTTGCTCGAGGGCGAGCAATATTTTAAGTTTGGTGTGGTAAAAGCATAAGCTTTTTGTTTTTCCATTACCATCAATGGCACCTAAGGCCGGAGAATCCTCTAGAAAAGGAAAAGGGAAGACAAAAGCTTCCACCTCCGAGTCATGGGAGATGGAAAGATTCATCTCCAAGAGCCATCAAGACCACTTCTATGATGTTGTGGCAAAGAAGAAGGTGATCCCTGAGGTCCCTTTCAAGCTCAAGAAAAATTAGTATCCGGAGATCCGACATGAAATCCAAAGAAGAGGTTGGAAAGTCCTAACCAACCCCATGCAACAAGTCGGAATCTTAATGGTTCAAGAATTCTATGCCAATGCATGGATCACTAGGAACCATGATCAAAGTATGAACCCGAGTCCAAAGAATTATCTCACAATGGTTCGGGAGAAATACTTAGATTTTAGTCCGGAGAATGTGAGGTTGGCGTTCCATTTGCCAATGATGCAAGGAGATGCACGCCCCTACACTAGAAGGGTCAACTTTGATCAAAGGTTGGACCAAGTCCTTATGGACATATGTGTGGAAGGAGCTCAATGGAAGAGAGACTCCAAAGGCAAGCCAGTCCAACTAAGAAGACTGGACCTCAAGCCTGTGGCTAGAGGATGGTTGGAGTTCATTCAACGCTCCATCATTCCCACTAGCAACCGATCTGAAGTTACTGTAGATCGGGCCATCATGATTCATAGCATCATGATTGGAGAGGAAGTAGAAGTTCATGAAGTCATCTCCAATGAATTCTACAAAATAGCCGAAAAGCCCTCCACCATGGCACGGCTAGCTTTTCCTCACCTTATTTTCCATCTATGTTACTTAGCTGGAGTTATCATAGAAGGAGACATTCCCATTAAGGAAGATAAGTGATGAGCGGATAATTTATACGCTTTTTGGCATTGTTTTTATATAGTTTTTAGTAAGTTTGAGCTACTTTTAGGGATGTTTTCCTTAGTTTTTATGTTAAATTCACATTTCTGGACTTTACTATGAGTTTGTGTGTTTTTCTGTGATTTCAGGTAAATTCTGACTGAAATTGAGGGATTTGAGCAAAACTCTGAAAAAGGCTGACAAAAGGACTGCTGATGTTGTTGGAATCTGACCTCCCTACACTCGAAATGGATTTTCTGGAGCTACAGAACTCCAATTGGCGCGCTCTCAACGGCGTTGGAAAGTAGACATCCAGGGCTTTCCAGCAATATATAATAGTCTATACTTTATTCGAAGAATGACGACGCAACTTGGCGTTGAACGCCAAGTACACGCTCCTTTCTGGAGTTAAACGCCAGAAAAACGTCATGATCCGGAGTTGAACGCCCAAAACACATCATAACTCGAAATTCAACTCCAAGAGAAGCCTCTGCTCGTGTATTGATCAAGCTCAGCCCAAACATACACCAAGTGGGCCCCGGAAGTGGATTTATGCATCAATTACTTACTCATGTAAACCCTAGTAGCTAGTCTAGTATATATAGGACATCTATCTATTGTATTAGACATCCTGGATTGTATTTTGATCTAGTGATCACGTTTTAGGGGGCTGGCCTCTCGGCCATGCCTGGACCTCTTTCACTTATGTATTTTCAACGGTGGAGTTTCTGCACACCATAGATTAAGGGTGTGGAGCTCTGCTGTACCTCAAAGATTAATGAAGTTCTATTTTCTCTTATTCAATTCTCTATCTTATTCTTATTCCAAGATATTCATTCGTGCTCAAGAACATGATGAATGATGATGAGTTAGATAACCCTCATTATTATTCTCACCTATGAACATACGTGATTGACAACCACTTCCGTTCTACATGCAACAAGGCTTGAATGTGTATCTCTTAGATTCCTCAACAGAATCTTCGTGGTATAAGTTAGATAGATGGCGGCATTCATGAGGGTCCGGAAAGTCTAAACCTTGTCTATGGTATTCCGAGTAGGATTCTAGGATTGGATGACTGTGACGAGCTTCAAACCTGTAACCTGCTGGGCGTTCGTGACAGACGCAAAAGAGGGATTCTATTCCAGTAGGGGAGGGAACCAACCGGTGATTGGCCGTACTGTGACAGAGTGCGTGAGCATTAGCTTTCACTGCGAGGATGGGATGTAGCCACTGACAACGGTGATGCCCTACACAAAGCTTGCCATGGAAAGGAGTAAGAAGGATTGAGTGGAAGCAATAGGAAGGCAGGCGTCCGAGAGCTCTACAGCATCTCCATTCCGCTTATCTGAAATTCCCACCAATGAATCTGCATAAGTATTCTATCCCTTTTATTTTATCTATTTTATTATTTGAATCTAATTAAGTATCATGTTTAATCCGCCTGACTGAGATCTACAAGGTGACCATAGCTTGCTTCATACCAACAATCTCTGTGGATTCGACCCTTACTCAGGTAAGGTATTACTTGGACGACCCAGTACACTTGCTGGTTAGTTGAACGGAGTTGTGAATTCCACCAGAGCCATAATTAGAACATTGATCACAAATGATACAAGAATTTGAATCATAATTTCGTCCACCAATAAGCCCATCACTAAGAAGAGGATGGAGCAAGCAAGAGAGACCCTTCACAGTTCTCAAGAGATGCATGAGGAAGCTCATCATCAAGAAATCCCTGAGATGCCTCAAGGGATGCACTTTCCTCCCAACAACTATTGGGAACAACTCAACACCTCCTTAGAAGATTTGAGCCACAATGTGGAACAATTAAGGGTGGAACATCATGAGCACTCCATCATTCTCCAAGAAATAAGAGAAGACCAAAGAGCAATGAGGGAGGAGCAACAAAGGCAAGGAAGGGACATAGAAGAGCTTAAGAACATCATTGGTCCTTCAAGAAGAAGACGCCACTAAGGTGGATTCATTCCTTGTTCTTACTTCTTCTGTTTTTCGTTTCTTTATGTTATATATCTATTTATGTTTTGTGTCTCTACTTCATGATCATTAGTATGTAGTAACCATGTCTTAAAGCTATGAATAAAATCCATTAATCCTTCACCTCTCTTAAATGAAAAATGTTTTAATTCAAAAGAACAAGAAGTACATGAATTTCGAATTTATCCTTGAATTTAATTTAATTATATTGATGTGGTGACAATACTTTTTGTTTTCTGAATGAATGCTTGAACAGTGCATATGTCTTTTGATCTTGTTGTTTATGAATGTTAAAACTATTGGCTCTTGAAAGAATGATGAACAAAGAAAAATATTATTGATGATCTGAAAAATCATGAAATTGATTCTTGAAGCAAGAAAAAGCAGTGAAAAGCAAAAGCTTGTGAAAAAAAAAAGTGGCAAAAAAAAAATAGAAAGAAAAAGAAAAAGCAAGCAAAAAAAGCCAATAGCCCTTAAAACCAAAAGGCAAGGGTAAAAAGGATCCAAGGCTTTGAGCATCAATGGATAGGAGGGCCCAAGGAAATAAAATCCAGGCCTAAGCGGCTAAATCAAGCTGTCCCTAACCATGTGCTTGTGTCATGAAGGTCCAAGTGAAAAGCTTGAGACTGAGTAGTTAAAGTCGTTATCCAAAGCAAAAAGAGTGTGCTTAAGAGCTCTGGACACCACTAACTAGGGACTCTAGCAAAGCTGAGTCACAATCTGAAAAGGTTCACCCAGTTATGTGTCTGTGGCATTTATGTATCCAGTGGTAATATTGGAAAACAAAGTGCTTAGGGCCACGGCCAAGACTCATAAGTAGCTGTGTTCAAGAATCAACATGCTTAACTAGGAAAGTCAATAACACTATCCAAAATTCTAAGTTCCTAGAGAAACCAATCATTCTAAACTTCAAAGGAAAAAGTGAGATGCCAAAACTGTTCAGAAGCAAAAAGCTACAAGTCCCGCTCATCTAATTATAATTAATATTCATTGATATTCTGGAATTTATAGTATATTCTCTTCTTTTTATCCTAATTGATTTTCAGTTGCTTGGGGACAAGCAACAATTTAAGTTTGGTGTTGTGATGAGCGGATAATTTATACGCTTTTTGGCATTGTTTTTAGGTAGTTTTTAGTAAGTTCAAGCTACTTTTAGGGATGTTTTCATTAGTTTTTATGTTAAATTCATATTTCTGGACTTTACTATGAGTTTGTGTGTTTTTCTGTGATTTCAGGTAATTTCTGGCTGAAATTGAGGGACTTGAGCAAAACTCTGAAAAAGGCTGACAAAAAGGACTGCTGATGCTGTTGGAATCTGACCTCCCTGCACTCGAAATGGATTTTCTGGAGCTACAGAACTCCAAATGGCGCGCTCTCAACGGCTTTGGAAAGTAGACATCCAGAACTTTCCAGAAATATATAATAGTCCATACTTTATTCGGAAATTGACGACGTAACTTGGCGTTGAACGCCAAGTACATGCTGCTGTCTGGAGTTAAACGCCAGAAAAACGTCATGATCCGGAGTTGAACGCCCAAAACACGTTATAACTTGGAGTTCAACTCCAAGAGAAGCCTCAACTCGTGGATAGATCAAGCTCAGCCCAAGCATACACCAAGTGGTCCCCGGAAGTGGATTTATGCATCAATTACTTACTCATGTAAACCCTAGTAGCTAGTCTAGTATAAATAGGATAATTTACTATTGTATTAGACATCTTTTGACAGTTTAATCTTTTGACTGTTTAGCCTTTGATTATTCGGTCTTTTGATCATTCAGGGGGCTGGCCATTCGGCCATGCCTGGACCTCTCACTTATGTATTTTCAACGGTGGAGTTTCTACACACCATAGATTAAGGGTGTGGAGCTCTGCTGTACCTCAAGTTTCAATGCAATTACTATTATTTTGTATTCAATTCTCTTTATTCCTATTCTAAGATATTTGTTGCACTTCAACATGATGAATGTGATGATCCGTGACGCTCATCATCATTCGCACCTATGAACGCGTGTGACTGACAACCACTTCCGTTCTACTTTAGACCGGGCGCATATCTCTTGGATTCCTTAATCAGAATCTTCGTGGTATAAGCTAGAATTGATGGCGGCATTCATGAGAATCCGGAAAGTCTAAACCTTGTCTGTGGTATTCCGAGTAGGATTCTGGGATTGAATGACTGTGACGAGCTTCAAACTCCTGAAGGCTGGGCGTGATGACAAACGCAAAAGAATCAATGGATTCTATTCCAACCTGATTGAGAACCGACAGATGATTAGCCGTGCTGTGACAGAGCATAGGACCATTTTCACTGAGAGGATGGGATGTAGCCATTGACAACGGTGATGCCCTACATACAGCTTGCCATGGAAAGGAGTAAGAAGGATTGGATGAAAGTAATAAGAAAGTAGAGATCCGAGAGGAGCACAGCATCTCCACACACCTATCTGAAATTCCCACTATTGATTTACATAAGTATTTCTATCCTATTTTATTTTCTGTTTATTTTTATTAATCATATTTGATTTTCTAAATTCCATAATTTTATCCTCCTGACTGAGATTTACAAGGTGACCATAGCTTGCTTCATACCAACAATCTCCGTGGGATCGACCCTTACTCACGTAAGGTATTACTTGGACGACCCAGTGCACTTGCTGGTTAGTTGTGCGGAGTTGTGAATTGAATTTTAGACACCGTGATATTGAGCACCAAGTTTTTGGAGCCATTACCGGGGATTGTTTCGAGTTAGAAAAGAATGAATCACAATTTCGTGCACCAATGTCCTCATTCGGTTTTGGGACCGTTCTAGTTGAAACCTCAATTCATCCAACATCTGATTTCTTTCCTCCATAAGATTCCTTACTTCTTCAACTGTAGCTTTGCCCTGACCCTGCAACAGAATCGGGGGTTCCCTTCCATTAGGGGTGTGCATGGCCTGGCCCGGCCCGAAGACCCGGTCCGATTTCGAACACTTTAGGAGCTAATTTAGTGTGATTTCATCGGGTCTAGGGCCGGATAAGGGTCTAAAAAATAAACGCGGTCATTATTTCGGGTCGGGTCCGGGCCATGACTTAGATCACCTGAACTCGGCCCGGTTACCCAGTCATCATACACAATTAATACTTTGTGTTATTAGTGATGGATGATGTCTATTCTCATGTGGAATTTAAGTATTGTAAATCTTAATATTTTGTGTTATTAGTTATTATAAGACTATAAGTTAATATTTTATGTTTAAAATGTATAAGATTTTAGACTAATACATAATATTGTGTTATTTTTATTGATTTAAATATTTGGTGCTATTAGAAAATATTAGTATTGATTATGGTTATGCTTTATTTTAGAGAAGAGTTAGTTCTTGTTATATTTTTCTAAGTGAATTTTACTATGTCAAATAATGGTTGGAGTCTTGCAAATTTGAATATTTTCACATGCTAGCTTATAAGAAGGTATCAAGGTAATGTAATGTTAACGGCCTGATTTTCACCTGGTTTTTACCCGGTATAATCGTGACCCGAAAGTGTATAGGTTTCATCAGGTCTAAGACCGGGTTTGGATCTAATAAATAGGCCGGTATATATTTTGGGTCGAGTCTGGGTCACATCAAACCCGGTTTTACCCGACCCATGCACGCCCCTACCTTCCATAAAGGGCCTTGAAGGGGGTTATTTTGATTGACCCATGATGATTGGTGTTATACCAATATTCTACCCAATTCAGCCATCGGGGCTATTGCTTTAGCGTAGACCCCGCAAAGCACCTGAGGTAAGTTTCCACGCAGTTGTTGACCGTCTCACTTTGCCTATCCGTTTGGGGATGATAGTCTGAGCTCATCTTTAATGATGTGCCTGATGCCCTGAAGATTTTAGACCAGAAACCACTCATGTATAGCCGATCACGGTCGAAGACAATCGATGTAGGGAACCCATGAAGTCTCACCACCTCCTTCACAAACAGGTCTGCAACTTCCTTTGCTAAATAAGTGTGAGATAAGGGAAAGAAATGAGCGTACTTTGTCATCCTATCAACCACAAAAAAGATGATTTCCTTCCCTTGTGCCTTTGGCAGTCCTCCAATGAAGTCCATAGCTATATCTGATCAGATATTTGTCGGAATAGGGAGTGGCTGTAGCAGCCCAACTGGAGTCAAGGTGGAATGTTTGTTCCTTTTGCATACTTCACATTGTCTCATATAATCCATGATGGCCTTCTTCATTCCCTCCCTATACAGTACTCTAGCTATCCTCTTATAAGTTCAGAAAAACCAGAATGTCCTCCCAACTTTGTGTCATGAAATTCCTCTAATATCTTGGGAATCAACTTCGAATGCCTTGGAATAACCAAACTCCCTTGATATAGCAACCTCCCATTTTTCAATGCATATCCAGCAGTAACCTCCTTTTCGAAAATCAGATCCTGCATGATGCTCTTGAGTTTTGGGTCATGTTGAACCTCCTCTTCTAAGTTTGCCCATTCAGCAGCCGAAACCATAGAAACAGCAGCAAATTGGAATTTTCTGAAGAGGGCATCAGCTACTTGGTTGTCTTTCCCTGCCTTGTATTTTATTTCGAAATCAAACCCAAGCAACTTGGTCATCAACTTCTGTTGTTCCTCGCCTCTGATTCTCTGATCAAGAAAGAATTTAAGACTCTTCTGGTCGGTATAAATAGTGAACCGTTGACCCAAGAGGTAATGCCTCCATTTTTGAATTGCCAAGACCATTGCCATCAATTCCCTCTCATAAACAGATTTAGCTTAAGCTTGTTCAGAAATTTTCTGACTCATGTAAGCCACCGGCCTGCCTTCCTGCTGTAGTACTGCCCCTATTCCCTTCCCGGAAGCATCAGTTTCCACTGCGAAGGGCTTTGAAAATGAAGGGACAGCCAGCACCGGGACTGTCACCATGGCAGTCTTGGGTGCTTCGAAAGCTGTTTGTGCCTCATTACCCACTTGAATTGATCCTCTTTCAGTAGTTGTGTAAGGGGCCAAGCTATGCCTCCATAATTCTTCAGGAAACGGTGATAATAACCAGTTAACCCAATGAATCCCCTCAACCCTTTGAGGTCCCTTGGCCAATCCACCATGTCTTGAACCTTTTTGGGGTTTGCTGTCACTCCTTCTTTAGATATAATGTGACCAAGGTATTCAATACGTTCTTGGGCGAATTTGCATTTCTTCTTATTGAGGTAGAGCTAATTGTGCCAGAGGACTTCAAAAATCTGCTGCAAATGACCCCAGTATTCTTCCAAACTCAAGTTATAGACAAGTATATCATCGAAAAACACCAAAATAAACTTCCTCAAAAATAGTCACAACACCTGATTCATGAGTGCTTGGAAAGTGGAAGGAGCATTTGTGAGCCTGAAGGGCATCACGAGAAACTCATATTGTCCTTCATGAGTTTGAAAAGCAATTTTGTGGATGTCATCTTCTCTCATCCTTATTTGGTGATAGTCGGACTTGAGGTTTAGCTTAGAAAATACTTTTGCATTTCCCAATTCGTCCAGCAGCTCATCAATCACTGGAATTGGAAATTTATCAGATATGGTCTCTCGATTCAATGTTCGGTAATCTACGCAGAATCGCCATCCTCCATCTTTCTTTTTAACTAGGATCACCGGACTTGAGAACGGGCTAGTGCTCAAACATTTGATGCCAGAATTCAGCATCTCTTCTACAATTTTCTCAATCTCGATTTTCTGATATTGTGGGTATCTATAGGGTCTGATGCAAGAAATCTCTGATACTAGTTGTTACACTGGAATTTATTTTAAGGGAAATATAGAAATAAAATAGAATAGTAAAAGACAACAGAAGAACTTTAAGAGTCCTCTTCTCTCCTAGCCTATGACTTTCCAAATCTTTTTCTACCTCTCACATAATTAGCTCCTCCTTTTATTGCCTTCCATCAAATTAATTATCATAATTAGCATTCAACTCCAACGATTACGCCTCCCTGATTCTCTCATCTAACTAATCCAATCATATATTGTCACATATGATTACACATTTCTCCTGCCGTATTATTCCTCCCTTTTCTTTATTGCTTCTTCTAGAATAATGATAAGGTAAAAGGATTATTTTCTTCCCTTTTTTGGCTGCCTTTATTGCTGACTCAGCATTTTCTCTCTTTCCAGGGTATGTAACATCATGTAATTCTTTCTGATTCTGGGTAAAAGTTTCCACTTCCTCAGAATCCAACTCCTTTGCATTGTCCTTTTTTTTAGTAAGATCTATTACTTTTTCTTTATAGCATCAACTTCAAGCCTCCTCCTCTTAACACTCACCTTTTTTTATCTTTGGCTGGTTCACCTTGGTTCCACCCTCAACTTTCACCACAGTAATTGAACCTTTCTTCTCTACATTTTTTACTCTAAAAATGCTTGCAAATTTGCCGTCGACACTTTTGATGCTTTCTCTCCTACATAAATAAGCACGCATAACATGTTAACAAAACATTAACAAAAATAATACATTTAGTTATACACTTATATCTTTTACCTATATACTCAACAACAGCTTCCTTATGCATCTCATACTCAAGCAATTCGAAAACAGCAAGTAATCTTGCAAAAGAGATATTATCGACTAAAAATTTTACTACCATCTTATTTTTATACACCATTCTATCCATGTTTAATATCTGCCTTGGTTGAGAATTCCAGTATAAAGAAAATCTCTTCACCAAAAATTCATCTACATAAAAAAGATATTCATCCTCAACCGACTTCACCTTCACATACATCTCATTAAAACCTTTAAACGGTAATTTATGTAAGCTGAATATAACTCGATTAGGGATGCCACTAAGATGAATCCAAACACCTTTTCGCATCCTTTGGCTTGAAACAGAGCAAAAAACACTTTTAGAGATGGTCCTAACTCCAGAAACCTCATTAAAATTTCAAATCCTTTCACAAATGTCCATGCATTTGGATGAAGTTAAGTTGGAGTTCACCTCAATTGAGTTAACACACCGCATTCAAAACTTGTAAATGAAAACTTTACGTGCAATTCCACAAGCAAACAAGCATACATATAAAAAAAATTTTGAACCATTCCCCTCTATGAAATACACGGTCTGAAGACAGACATGGTAAAAACTCCACTTTTATATCTTCATCCTTTCTTATCCATCCTGTAGACCCTGACTGACTCACGCTATTCTCATCATCAAACAAAGACACTTGTTTCTTCACAATTTCCGAAATCCAAGATTAAGGATTATTCTCATCCCACACAAATTCTTCCTCCACGTCACTCTCCTCTGTATCATTTTTTTCCCTCTTCGTCCCTTTCTCTTTCGCATCCTTCTTATCACTAATAGATGAAAAATTTCAACAACAAAAAGCAGTACACAAGAACACCTTAAACGAATAAAGTGACTCATCTTTCTTACTTATTTTCTCTCTTCAAATAAGGGCAAATAACTTTTTCTAGCCAAAACTGCTTCTCTTTCCAGCCACTAACTTTTAACCACTACTTTCTAATCAAATGACCCACAATAAAAACTGTTCAATTTTTTATACACCCCAACTATTGATCAAGGTTCTGAGAACCGGACTAGTCATCGAACCGCTTTAGTCACTGGTTCATTGGTTCATTGGTCCAACCGGTTTAACCGTGGTTCAACCGAAAAAACTGTTTTAGAATAAAATAATAAATAAATTATAAATAAACATCCTAAAATATAATTATAGTCTAATATATATCTTAAAATATCTTCTAAACTTATACCATGAAACTCGGCCAAATAATAATCTCCATGAACTAAAAGCAATTAAGAAATCACTAGGAGACCAACAATAACAAACCAACCAATTATAGCAATTCATAACCCCCCCATGCAATATATTAGAGCCAGTGAAATGGTTACCTTTTATTTTTTACCCATTATGCTTGTAAAGAATACGATAATATGGTACATTACATTAATAACAACATTATGGAACCCACAGTTCCTACATGAATTCCTTATTACCACCAGCCAACAATTTAACAAGAACAAAACAACAGAGAGCCTCATCACACTAAATGGGATCCATTACATAGATCAAATAACAACATTACATCCTATATGTACTAAGCACATTTAACATACCCTCGAAACTTAAGAGAAATTAGCACTATAAGATTAATATTAAAACTTGAATGAATAACTTCAAAAACTATTTTTCATGTGATATGTAGCTCAAAGATATGTGAAGCTCAAAACAATATCTAAAATTATTTCATACAACACAATCTTTGAAATTAAGGAACTCTTTATTTGGACAAAAGAAATCTAACCACAACAGGTGCAGCTTGAATTGCTGAATCAAAAACCTCATGCAATGCTTGCTCACTTTCCCCAAAATACTGGGTAACAATTTCAGGTCCATTTATTTTGAAAAAAATTACCCCAATATCATGAGCACATAATTGAGCCAATGAAGTCTTCCCTGTACCAGGTGGACCATGTAGAAGGACTCCTCTTGTGATACGTAAACCAAATCATGAAGACAATCACCATCTAAACATAATTAAGTCATAACACAGTGAATAACAAACACAAACACACACAAAACAACAGCAATTGAATTTCCAGCAGCACATCACTTTACAAAGAAAGCATAAAACACAAAACATCAGCACAACAGAAAACAGTCAAGTAAAACACAACACAGCAGAACATCAGTAATCATAATCAATAATCAAAAGACATTCAATAATCAATTATCATAAGACCTTCAATAATCAGTGAAATCACAACACACAAAACAGGAACAGAACAGAACCAAAGCTCATCAGTTATCAAATAATCATTCAAAAAAAATTAACATAAAACAATCAAATAATCAGTAATAAAAGAAGAGAGAAGGGTTTGGAGATTTTTTGAACAGCACGAGAGAGCAGCCCTGCGTGCGACGGACGACGGCAGTGGCTCGACGGATAGACGAACAACGGCTGAGTCTAGGGTTTTTAACTTTTTCTTTGTTTGAGAGGACTTAAGTTCTGGAGAATAGAGAAGGAGAGAAGGGGGAAAGGGGTTCTCAGCGTTACCGAAGCTTTGTTTATTTTTCTTTTTGGGTTGTAAACAAAACGACGACGAGTCGACGGCAAGCTGCTCCAACGCTCGAACAGACTTGAAGAAAAATCAGAAATAGAACAAAAATTGAAGAAGACCAAAGTGAAGATGAAGAAGAGAAGCCACTAACCTGGGTCCTTTCCGAGAAGCAAGCGAAGATGAAGAGCCAAAGAGGAGCTGGGTTAGGCGGCGACGCTGAGTAGCTGGGTTAGGCGGCGACGATGGAGGGCTAGGCGGAAGGCAACATGGCTAGGGTTTCTTTCCTTCAGAGTTCTCCAGAACATGGATGAATGAATGATTAGGGGAAGAGGGGGGGTTGGGTCACGAAATGAGTGGATCACTGGATCGGTGGATCCATTTCTTTTTTCTTTTTTTTACAAGTTTAAAAACGGCGCCGTTTTATCCGAACCGATCGGTTACTCGACCGGTTCGACAGTTTTCCACCGATTTTCTTTTGAATGGTTATAAGGACAAGATCGGACCGCTTGCACTGCCAGTTCCCAATTGAACCGGTTCGACCGGCCGATCTAATCCGATTTTTAGAACCATGCTATTGATGCAAAACACATCTCCACACAACACCACCCTCCCATAATGAATGGCTATTATGTCCTACAATAAAGGAAAAATAACCGTTCAATTCTCTTTTTTTCTCTCTCTCTAATAAATGTTCTATCTTTTTATTTCCTTTTTCTTTAGTCCAACTCCATAAACCCACCCTTTAATATATCACCTTAACTTTTATTACCACATACCGCTTATTTTCTATTATAAAAAAAATACCAAAACTTACTTTAATTTTGCAATTGTCTATTATTTTTTTTTTCAACATATGTTACTACTCCAACTTCAACACATTGAGCTTGGGGCTATATTCGCCATTACAAACATGCTGATTTATAGTTCGAACTTTTTGAAAAAAGCTTAACCTGTTTCTGTAAAGGAGACTACAGGTCAAGCTTGGGGGCTGTACAATTCGGCCAAAAACTCCTTATAAATTGACAAACCAACAGTCACGTGCATGGTTCGGATACTAAAGATAATGTGTCTTCAGAAAGAATCATCTAAATAATAGGTCAATTAAGTAACGGTACTATAACACGTTCGAACTCAAAGTCTATAAAGGAAAAAACCCTAAACATAATAAGATACGCTATTCACTTTAAATTACATTATACTCATCTCACTCTCTTTCTAACTTGAGCGTTGAAGTGCCTTCGTAAGTGTCCACCACTGTTGTTTTTTGGAAGCCAACGTATACCTCATCCAGCTCAGGCCAAAGTGAGTTTAACCTTGAACCAGACAAGTTATACCTCTCTCAAGGCTTACTATGCATGAATAGAAGGCTTCAATGAAATTCTAACTGAGCCATCTATATTGATATTGATACACCTTACCCAAACTCAGACTTATGTTATGTTTTGGGTTTGTTTGTTTTTTATATCGGTCTTCTTTTATTTGTCTTATACTATTTTTTTATTTTTGAGGTTGACCAATGATTAAATTCTTGACCTTTTAGATATAGAACTATGATATTATGTCATAAAATTACTCATCTTAAAAATTTAAATTGATAAAAGAAGACAACATGAATAATTATATTTCTAATAAAGAGAGATAAGGATCAATATTACAGTTCAAGTTTTAATTCAAAAATCCAATTATTTCGTTCGTTCCATAGACTTCGGTAAGTAATTGCAAAGAGAAGGCCACAAAACTCTATTAAAAGTGCGAGTTTAGTATTTAGGGTATAGAATTTAAAATTTAGAATATCACTAATAATAATAATAATGCTAATCCAAAGACTCTTTGCTATATGTGTAGTCACAAAGCACATGGCGCTTTGATTCTTCTTCTCCCTCACACAACGACAACTAGCCCCATTAGCTATATGCCTCCTAACTCATTCCTGATTCATTAAGAGGGCATTGTTGCTGGTTAACCACATAAAAGACCTCACTCGTTGGTGGCGATGCAGTTTCTAAACACATTTGAAGACACTATTATAGCTATTACGCATATGATTCGATGGTTTCATAATATTTGGACTATTTAATAGTCTTATAACAAAACATATTTTTTAAATTTTTTAATAATAATCAAATAATTTTTATTTAATTTTAATTATAAATTAATTTTTTATATATTATTTAATTATAAAATTTATCTTTTATTTTATAAATGATTATTTTATCATTCATCTATTATATTTATTAACAATTAAAAATAAAAATAATAACGAAATAGATCTTCTATTAATCGTCATAAATATTTTGACAATCCAAATCAATTGATTTTTTTATCCTTGATCCGTGATATCCGTAAATGTTAGTAAAATCGTGTTTCTTGATAATTCAATCGATTGGACGTACAACACAATCAATTGGATGTTGCAAGACAGTATGAATTTTTTCAGATCGATTGATTTTCATGCGGCAATATGGGTTCTCAAAATTCAATCGATTGAAATTGTTGCACAATCGATTGAACTGCGCTTAGAATGTGAGTTTTTCTTGTTCAATCAATTGTTTGTGTTACTAATCGATTGAAATCTTCAGAGCAATATGGATTTTCATAATTTAATTAATTGGTTGTGTTACCCAATCAATTGAATTGTGTATTGCGTTATATGTTATACCATTCTAAATTTTTCTCCTCGTGTTTATAAATTATTATTTTATTATTCTTCTATCTTATCTTTAAAATTCTATCTTCAATTTTTAAGTTTTTATTTTGATTTAGATACTCTAATCTTATCTCTTTTAATATTAAGAATATAAATTGGTGAATAATCTATCATCAATTTATTTTTCAATTACTCAAACTTACTATTGAAATCATTTATCAATCTCCTTAATTATCAATTTTTTCATTGTTTTTAATTTGTTTATCGTCTATCCATCTACTTAATATCCAATTTTTCTTTTGTTTATGCATCCCTTTAATATCCAATATTTGTTCATCACTATGCAATAATCACAGTTGCAGAAATCGCAATCGGCATAGATCTAATCAATTTTTTTATTGTAGTAATCGACTAGTTCGTGAAAGAATCTTTTTTTTTTTAATTTACGTCGTTCAGAAAATAATCCATTGTTTTAATTACAAAATCGAAGTTAGTGAATAGAATCTCTAATTTTGCAATTCTTCGTTTCAATTCTTTATTCATGAAATTGATTGTGTAATGAAAAATATATTTTTTTATCTTAGTAATTCACATACGGAATATTAAAAAATAAATAAAATTTATTTTTTTTATTATTAATTAGTTAATAATATTTAAAAATATGGACTTAAAATATATTACTGAATTATTAGGCTAAAATAATTTATATAATTTATATTTTTTGGTCATTGCGAGTCCCACTATTATATAGCTTATATTTTATGGTAAATCGAATGAGATGAATTTGATGGCTTGGGTAAGTTGAATCGAAAAGCAATATGATAATAACAAGGGATAAGTATTGTTTTGGTCCCTAATGTTAAAGATCAAAATCGAAATGATCCCAACGTAATTTTTTATTTAAAATTATCCTTAACATTTTTTTCGTATTAAAATCGTCATTTTTAATAAAATTTTTTACTTTATTACTAAATTACCCTTATTAATAAAAAAAACTATAAAATTAAAAAAAAAAAAAGAAAACATGGGAGGGAACAGAGGAGAAGGGAAAATGGGAAAGGCGCAAGGGAGTGGGGGAAGGAAAAGGGGAAAGGGGAAGGGGAAAAGGGCCATGGATTGTTTCCCAGTGGGACTAACAGCACAGAATTTCATGGTGCAATCGGCAATTTCGTTTACTACACCAGATTCAGGAAAGAGAAGGCGGCGGTTTTGGACAATCTTCTTCAGATGCCATATAGAAGTTACATAACGGCTTTCAACATATACAAGAAAGCATCAGTGCAATCAAATCAGCTCTATGAGTTCCATGAATGGTGTAGGGCTCAAGGGTTGTGTGGTTCCTATGAGTACCCTTTGGTGGATCCAATACCACACATACAAATCAAAGTTCTTGAAACTTTTTTCAGCGATATGTGGCAGTTAACTGAGGATGAAGAGGAGGAGGAGAAGCCACTGATTGATGTTGAAGATGATCAAGTTAGTTGGGAGACACTGTTGGAAATCTCTGTTACTTTTCCTCATCAAAATGACATGATGAGCAGCTTTTTCTTCATCTCTGGACATGGACATGAAGATGAATAGGGTGCTGCTAGTGCTTATAATCCTTTCTATCAGCCAAATGAACATTGTGGGAGTTTTCCTCGTAACCCTTCATACCCTTGGGGTTTATGCAAAAACAGAAGCAGAATCGAGAATCGAGAATCGGGAATCAGGAAGCAAGAAGTAGAAGCAGCAGAAGCAAAATGCAAGAAGCAGAAGCAAAAAAGAAAAAAGCAGAAGAAGAAGCAAGAAGCAAAATCAGGAAAATAAGAAAGCAGAAGCAGAAAGCAAGAAGCAGAAGGAGAAATGGGAAGGTGCAGCAGCGAGGTCAGCGGCGGCAATGGCTCGCGTCTCGTCTCTCCCTCGCGATTCTCAATGGCGAAGGCCACGAGGACGGCGACGGTGGTTCCAAGCTTCGCCGCCGCCGCCCCCTTCACCTTCCCCCTCTCCCATCCCCCCACCCACGCGTCCTTTCTCCTTTCCTTCCCCCCCCCCCCACGCCTTCTTTGTTTTATTTTTTAAATTTTATAATTTTTTATTAAAGTATGTGTAGTTTAGGAATAAAGTAAAAACTTTTATTAAAAAGGAAAATTTTAATACAAAAAAAACGTTAAGGATGATTCTAAATCAAAAATTACGTTAGAGACGGTTTTGATTTTGACCCTCAACGTTAGGGACAAAAACGATACTTATCCCTAATAACAATTTCATTTATTTATTAGCAGAGTTACATGATAAATAAGACTATGTGCTATGATATTTATTCATTATTTGATATAATAATAATAATGATTATACAATGAACTGGAATTATTCAACTTAATATGCATTAACCTGTTCCATTGTATCTACTATTATTATTACTAATTTTACATACTTCATTATATACTTATTGCATAATGATAAATAAATATTGGATATTAAAGAGATTGATAAATAATAAAGAAAAATTAGATATTAAGTAGATGGATAAGCAATGATCAAAAATAATGAAAAAAATTGATAATCAAGGAAATTGATAAACGATTCCAATTGTTATAGAATTGAGTAATTGAAAAATAAATTAATGATAGATTATTCACCAATTTATAATCTTAATATTAAAAGAGATAAAATTAGAGTATTTAAATTAAAATAAAAATTTAAAAATTGAAGATAGAATTTTAAAGATATGATAGATGAATAATAAAATAATAATTGAGAAAAATTTAGAATGGCGTAACATATAACGCAGTGCACAATTCAATTGATTGGATAACACAACCAATCGATTGAATTGTGAAAATCCATATTGCTTTGAAGATTTCAATAAATTTGTACCACAAACAATCGATTGAACAAGAAAAAACTCACATTCTAAGCGCAGTTCAATCGATTGTGCAACAATTTCAATTGATTGAATTTTGAGAACTCATATTGCCGTGCAAAAATCAATCAATTGTGTTACACTTTCAATCGATTGAATTCTACAAAAAAATCCATACTGTCTTGTGACATCCAATTGATTGTGTTATACGTCCAATCGATTGAATTACCAAGAAACACGATTTCACTAACGTTTACGAATGTAACGAATCAAGGATAAAAAAACTATTTAATTTGGATTGCCAAATATTTATGATGATTAATGGAAGATATATTTTGTTATTGTTTTTGTTTTTAATTGTTAATAAACATAATAAATAAAAAATAAAATAATAATTTATAAAATAGAAGATAAATTTTATAATTAAATAATATATATAAAGAATTAATTTGTAATTAAATTAAATAAAATCTATTTGACCGTTATTAAAAAATTTAAAAAAATATTTTATATGAAACCATTAAATAGTACAACATTATGGGACCATTAAATAATCCAAACGATATGGAACCGTCGAATCATCTGCCTAGCTACTATGGTCATAACTCACACAATCCTCATAAGCATATTTGCAACTAAACATACCTGAAGGTTCTGGAAACTAAAAAAACACTATTCATTAAATTCAACTGGGGGCTCTTAAGGGACGAATAAAGCTGAAGATGTTTGAAGGAAGAATTTGACTTAGAAACTCCCAATTCCAACACCCCTAGTGGCAATGGCGACATCTGCTATTGTTAAGCTCAAAAAATTATCAGCAACATCAATATCAACAAGATCTAAAAGATTATACAAAGGATCTAATGGCCTTTCCAAAACAGAATTTAATTTGTTGACCATTTCCAAATCTCCATATAAGGATTTTATATTTATAATATTTAAATTTTTTTATGATATATTTTTTATCCGATCGTTATAAACATCAAGTTATAATTCGGCATCATGACTCATAACTCGGCCAAATAAAGCACAGATCGGCGTTTCGCATTACGAACCAAGCACAACGGCCCACATACTAGAATCAAAACGTCAAACCAGACATCATCATCCATTAAACCTTATTATTATTATTCAATTCAGATGATGAAACAGAAACATAACCGACTTGTTTCACTCCACATATAAAGGTATAACATCTTCTCCTTAAACACACACATTGAATTCTCAATACTAACTTAAGTTTCGGAGTGCCTTTGCAGGTACACTCCCTCTGTTTCTTGCTCACGCTCTGCGCGATTGGACATCCCCTCGGAGTGAAGCTCAAACTTCCACAAGCTTAAAGATTGGCACCGAAGATAACAACTCGATGCCGACTCCCAAAAACGGAGCTCCCTCTTCAGGTATCCACACAAGAACAATTGGCGCCCACCGTGGGGCCGAGAATATAATTTTTTCTTTATATCATGGGCCTTGACGTTCTTTCTTGGAGCCATGGCTGAACAACTTCCACCCACACTATCTAAACTCCTTCAGATGGTGACCGAGCTACGGCAAGCCAACCAGCGCATGGCCGAAGAGAACCAGAGAATGGCAAATCAAATTGCTAATTTAAATAATATCCGAATCGAAAATAACAACGATCGGCAAGAACGAACAGAAGAAGTCGAGCATCAGTCAGGACCGACGCATGTCTCTGAAACTGCTCAGCACAAAGAAGAGCAACCCAAGCACAACGAAGAAGCTCGGCCAGATGATGAGGATGACAACTTGGAAAATTCCCCTGGGCCGTTCACGGCTGAAGTGATAAATTTCATATTGCCGAGGAGATTCACTTTGCCGACCACCCTGACTCCCTATGATGGGCTGGGTGATCCGAAGAAATACATCAAAAAGTTCACCTCCATAATGATAGTAAATGGTGCATCTGATAAAGTATTATATCATTGTTTTCCATCTTACTTGAACGGTCATGCACTTGATTGGTTTTGTTCTTTGACTGCAGGTTCTATTTCTCGTTTTCGAGACCTATCAAATCCCTTCGAGGAGCACTTTGTTGGTTCAGCCATCTACCTACATGACTCCGACTACCTGAACACAATCAAATAAAACCAACATGAAAGCCTCAAAGACTACATGACGCACTTCACAAAGATAGCCATGAGTATACCCGACCTCCACCCCGAGGTGGAGCTGCATGCAATTAAAAGTGGACTCCGACCAAGAAAATTATAGGAGACCATTACTGTGGCCAAGCCCAAAACTATGGCCGAGTTCCGTGAAAAGGCGAAAGGTCAAATTGACATTGAATAACTCTTACAAGCTCGGAAAACAGAGAAAACAATACACAGAGACGACCACAAAACACGAGAAAACAAGAAAAACTTCAAACCAACCCCCCGATATGACTCTTACACCCAGTTCAACACAAAATGCGACGACATCATCAAGGAGATCCTAAATTCAAAGTTGATCAAACCTCCAAGAAAAGCAAGCAGCTATCCAGATTCAAAAGGAGCAGACATATCAAAATACTACTCTTTTCATCAAAAGCACGGACACACTACTGACAAGTGTGTCATCGCTAAAGACCTTTTGGAGTAGTTAGTTCGGCAAGGTCACCTCGAAAAGTATATCGGCGGCCACATACAACGACGAGCACCCCCTTCTAGTGACCAAAGCTCGGCAACACAGCATGGCTGAGATAAAGATCGACCGAACACCAATCATCCCGACCAACCAAGATGCATTATTAACTGTATTTTCGGAGGTTTTGCAGGAGGAGGAGCCACAAGCTCGGCAAGAAAGAGATCTTACCAAGCTATGCTTGCCATAGAAGCCAATCAAACTCAATAGCAGACACCTCCACACTTCCCTCATATAACATTCCAGACAGCTAACTATAACACCAACGTAACAAATCTAGACGATTCGGTCGTTATTTTCCTACAGCTCGGAGATTTCCTAGTAAAAAAGGTTCTACTGGACCCTGGGAGCAGTGCCAATGTTCTCTTTTACTCCACATTTCAAAAGATGAAGCTGAGCAGCAACATCCTTCAACCTTCCACTGGAGACTTGGTTGATTTCTCAGGTGAGAGAGTCTCGGTTATGGGCTCTGTGTGGTTACAAACTACACTCGGTGAGGTTCCCTTTTCAAAAACTTCTGATATCCAATACTTAGTTGTTGACTATTCTGAGTCCTTACAATTTGATACTTGGCCGACCTTTCTTAAATAGGTTCGGCGCAATAGTTTCTACAATTCATCTCTATGTTAAGTTCCTTTTGCATGATAACACAATTGTAACCATTCACAGTGATGCCCGAGAGGCTAGAGAATGCTACAACAGTTTTAAAAGACCTAACCAACACATGCAGGCTCATGTGAACAAACATCGGCAACCAAGAGGACTTACCAACCCTGGCCGACCTTGATCCCAGGGCAGGAACCCTTGAACGGCCAACCCTGACAGAAGACTTACACAAAATACATTTCGTAGATAGCTCGGACAAGTTCACTTACGTCGGATCCACATTAAGCTCAGAAGAGAAGGCCTCATTCCGAGCATTTTTACAACAAAATACCGACCTATTTGCTTGTACCCCAGCTGATATGCCAGGCATTGATCCATCCATCATATCCCACAAGCTGGCATTAGATCCGTCTATCCGACCTATAGCACAGAAAAAACGGAACCTCGGCCATGACCGCAAATAAGCCTCTCTAGAGGAAACCAAGAAGCTCATCAAAGCTGGCTTCATCCAGGAAATCATATTCACAAAATGGATGGCAAATGTTGTCATGGTGAAAAATATAACGGTAAATGGCACATGTGTGTTGATTTCACTGATCTCAACATAGCATGCCCTAAAGATTCCTATCATTTGCCATCTATCGATTGCTTAGTTGATAATGCCTCTGGTTATGAAAAACTTAGCTTCATAGATGCATACTCTGGCTATAACCAGATCCAAATGCATCCATCCGATCAAAATAAAATAGCTTTTATTACTGAATATGAAAACTATTGTTATAAAGTCATGTCGTTTGGTCTTAAGAATGCAGGTGCAACTTATCAATGACTAATGGATAAAGTGTTTGCTAAACAGATCGGCAGGAACATCAAAGTCTACGTCGACGACATGGTCGCCAAAACAAAGATCGGCAACAGCCACCTTGATGACCTCACAGAAATCTTCAGACAAATCAGAAAATATAACATGAGACTAAACCACAAAAAATGCGCATTTGGCGTGCAAAGTGGCAAATTCCTCGGCTTTATGCTTACTAGCCGAGGTATTAAGGCAAATCCAGAAAAGTGCAGAGCTGTTTTGGATATGACCAGCCCTCAAACTATCAAAGAAGTCCAACGGTTGACAGAGAGACTTGCTGCACTATCTAGATTCTTTGCTTAGCTTCTAAATCTTTATGTTTTTTTCCAAACTTTAAAAAAGAAAAAGGCTTTTCAATGGACTGATGATTGTGAACAAGCATTCACAACCATCAAAGAAACCCTTTCAAAACCACCAATTTTACAAATTCCACTTCAAGGGGAACCATTATTCTTATATTTATCTATCACTAACTGGGCTGTAAGCTACGCTCTTGTTGCAAAAAGGCAAAAGCAGCAGTTGCCGATCTATTTCATTAGCAAAACACTATAGAACGCTGAACTTCGGTATCTGATCATTGAAAAGTTGGCTTTAGCTCTTGTCTTCTTGGCATGACGATTACGACCATACTTCCAAAGTCATATCATACATGTTCGGACAAACCACCCTTGGCGCCAAGTCCTTCACAAACCAGAACTGGCTGGCCGATTAGTTAAATGGTCGGTGGAACTTTCGGAATTTGATATCAAGTACGAGGGCCGATCATCTATCAAGTCACAATTATTGGCCGACTTCATCACCGAGTTCTCAGTACCAGACACAGCCGAAGATTACGTCAAATGGTCTTTGTACGTCGACAGGTCCTCCAACCCACAAAGATGTGGAGCAGGAATCATAATTGACGATAGCCACGGTAATGTCATCGAACATTCCGTCCATTTTTTTTCAAAGCAAGTAACAATCAAAGTGAATATGAAACCCTCATTGCTGAACTTAGACTTGCTGCCGACATAAACATCACCGAACTTAAGGTATACTACGACTCCTTACTTATCGTACAGCAGGTAAACAAGCTATACCAAGTAAAAGACCCTTTGCTTTCTAAATACCACGATATCGTTCAAAATTTACTTTCAAAGTTTTCTAAATATGACATACAGCATATACCACGGGAGAGTAATGGTCGAGCTGATATTCTGTCTGAACTTGCCAGTACTCAACCAAACGAGACATCCCTTTATCAGTCAACATTGCTTAAACCGAGTATTGAACTCACAGAAATTTTAAGTGTTACACAGGATACTGACTGGAGAACACCTTACATAAGTTATCTAAGAACTGGAGTTGTGCCAGATAATATTGAAAATCCCCGGCATTTTCACCGACAAGCTTCGTCTTTTACCATATATGACAACTGCCTGTACAGACAAGGTTTTGCTCGTCCTCTGCTCAAATTCCTCAACATGTCTGAAGCAAATATTATATTATCCGAGGCACACGAAGGCATCTGTGGTACACATCTCGGTGCCCGAAGTCTCTGTTCAAAGATACTACGTGCTGGCTTCTACTGGCCGACATTACAAAAGGATTGCAAAACAAAGGTCAGAAACTGCGATAACTGCCAAAGACACAGCCCGATAACACACTTGCCAGCCGAATTATTGCACAACTCCGAGGTAACTTGGCCGTTCAACCAATGGGGTTTAGATGTTCTCGGCCCTTTTCCGACAGCAGTAGGGCAGGTAAAATTCCTGGTTGTAGGAATTGGTTATTTTTCAAAATGGATAGAAGCCCAGCCTCTAGCCAAAATTACCTCAGAACAAATACTTTCTTTTGTATGAAAATATATTATTTGTCGATTCGGCATACCTCGGCACATTATCACAGATAATGGTCGCCAGTTTGCCGATCATAAGTTCACATCTTTCTTGCAGGACTTGAAAATTAAACAGCATTTTTCATCAGTAGAACACCCACAGACAAATAGGTTAGCAAAAGCCGCAAACAAAGTAATACTCCATGCTCTTAGGAAAAAACTGGATGATGCAAAAGGCCTCTGGGCTGAGCTTATACCAGAAATCATATGGGGATACAATACCACAATCCACTCAACAACAAAAGAAACACCATTTTGCCTAGTATATGGCTCTGACGCCATGATACCAGTGGAGATCTTCCAATCATCATTGTGAACTCAGTTGGCTGACCATACCACCGCAGAATCAAATTGGCATACCGACCTAGACCTCGTCGAAGAAATCAGATCCTCAACAGCAATCACACACCGAGCAATGCAATAGCATATAGCTCGGCGCTATAATCAGAAATCACACCCAAGATCCTTTCAAGTCAACGACTTGGTGCTAAGAAGAATAGAACAAGCTAGAAGACCATCAAACCATGACAAACTAGTAGCAAACTGGGAAGGTTCCTACCAAATCATACAAGTAATCAGCAATGGAGCTCACCGATTACAAACATTAGATGGTAATGATTTTCCTAACACTTGGAATGTATCTTCTTTAAAGTCATATTACAGTTAAAACTAGGGACATGCTAGTACACTTTTTCCTACTACCAAGATTTTTCCCACAATGGGTTTTACTTGGAGAGGTTTTAATGAGGCTAGCCTACCTGATCCTTTGAAATCAAAGGTTTACTAACAAATAAATTTCTTACTTCATCAAGTCAATATTTTTGCATTTCATTTATTTACTTGTAACCTATTTATACCACCAATCTTACTCTGACTCCGACCTTTCGGAAACTATCATTCAAACAAATGGCCGATCTTACTCTGACTTTGACCTTTCGGAAACTTTCATTCAAACAAATGGCATATCTTACTCTGAATCCGACCATTCGGAAACTATCAGTCAAAACAAACAATCGATCTAACCCCAAATCTGACTCCTCGGAATTAATGTCAAAACAGATTGCCGATAAATATTCGAAAACCGATTATTCAAAATCAATCACAAATACAGCCGATCTTTAAACAGAATCCGATTAAACCGAATATAATCTATCAAATTAACCCTATTACTTACCATCTAACTAATCTCGGCCTACTCGGCCTTCCCTTCACATCAACCAATATCCACCAAAATATTGGCACTTCACCATTCATACAAATTTACCTAACACTATGATAAATTTTACCCATATCAATCAATTTGGCTCCAAGCCACAGTAACAAACAAGATAACACTAGCTTATCATAATATTCTGTACTAATCATAACATGCACAACAGCATGTATTCAGAAGCATCGTAAGTTATTTTACTCCAAAAATAGTAGCAAAATAAAAAGTTACAAACACAAAAGCTCAACACAAGAGCAACATAGTTTACCAACAAAATTAATTATCCAAAAACACAGCAGAACCAAACCAAAAGCCTGTTGAACATTTTCATCTCCCTGCTCAGCAGTGCCATCATCCTCAACCATAACCCCGTCCTGCACTATCTTCCCTGGATCCATCTGAGAGAAGTCCATATCAGGAGCAAGAAACTTCACCTGAATATAAGCCCTTTCAAAACCTTCAATAAACAAATCCAAAATCTCCCCTTGTTTGTTCTTTTCAATCTCTTTCAACTGACTCGTTAACTCAATAACACGAGCACTCATACTGGAGAGATCGGCTTCCTTCTTCTTAAGGTCCTCCACTTCCTTCGAATAATTTTCCTTTGTCGGTAATAATTCCTTCTTTACCTCAGCCAGCTCCTCCTCAAACTCGGCAACCCTAGCTTTCTTCAACTCTTCCTTTAACTTCATATCAGACTTTTCATTCCCAGCTTTCAAATGATTCTTTTCTCGGCTACGCCCCAAACTGGCAAGCCGCAGACTAACAACCTAAAGCAAAACAACGATCATTAGCATCATCAACTATCAACAAGTTAAAGGAACCAACAAAATAGTAATTACCTGTATATATTGATCAATCGCCACATCCCCTACCTCGTCCGCCAAGACAACATCGGACGGGGTCTGATAGACTTCATCAGCAGTAACCATGAATGGATAATCCTTCCCTCAGAGAGAGGAACCCTCACTCTGCTCAACAAAATCATGCAACTTCTTCTGGTTATCATAAAATTTCTGAACCTCCTCTATCGGTACTTCTAGACCATCATCGGACTCTTCCAACAGATCCACAACATCAGCTTTCTTCCTTTTTAAAATAACCTTCTTTCTCTTCGGTTTTGGCTTATCAACCTCGCCAGTACCGACCTTATCCGCTTTCGACGTAGATCCTTCCTTATCAAGACCTTTACTCCTCACTCGAGCCCTCAGACTAGCAGCAGATGCACCTGGATATTTACCTCCTGAAAAGTAAACAAAACCAAAAATTGCTCACAAAACTCATATATGATACAACAACCAAATTGAAACCCTTGCCCAAATAATCTATAATAGCGGCCTTATTATCCTCCCACTGCAGTAGTTCATATACAGAAATCAACTCCTTACGCTCAACAACCTCAGTCAAGTATTCAATTACACACTCATTTCTTGCATTTATAATCTCCGGCACCAGAATACTCTGAGGCTCCGAACACCACCAGACAGAAAATTTCTCCCCAAAATGCTCATCCATATAAAAAGGAAACTCTCCCTCAACATTTCTAACCTTTACATACATTTTCTTAAAATTTTTAAAAGAGGATTTGTAAAGTTTGAAAACAACAAAACGGGGTGAACTATTCAAATTTACCCATCCCCCTTCCAAACCCCTTTTGCTTGAAATAATGAAAAGAATAACTCTACCGTCGGTTCCTCTTCCAGAAACTCCATTAGAATTTTAAAACTACGAAGGAATGCCCAACCATTAGGATGAAATTGGGAAGGTGCACAATTAAGCTGTTTCAACACCTGACACTTAAAATCCGTAAAGGGCAACTTCACCCTCAACTTCTCAAAAACACTGTTATACATATAGAAATACTCAAAATCCTCTCCTCTGTGAAAAATTCTGTCACCTGAAGAACAGGGCAGTAGCTCCACCCGAACCCCTGCACCTACCCTAACAATCTTACTACTATCAATCTCCTTCACAGCGTCCTCATCCAAGAACAACGACACACGATTCCTCACATCCTCATTAACCCAATCATAGGACCAATCAATTTTCTCTTTCTTCTCATTTTCAAAATCCATCAATAACCAACAAATAATGAAAGAGAAGAAGAAGAAAAACAGAAAATGAAAGAGAAGAAAAAGAAAAACAGAAAAATGTAGGAGGAAGAACACAGAGGTTAGAACATACCTCTCTTACTCATTTTCCTTCCAAACATCTCAGATAAACAAAAAGAAAGGGAGCCAAAGTGAAAACCTTCAGGATTCTAAGAGTGTTTTAATTAAACACACTTTACCACCTATTTCGATTCCACTGCCCTCAAATCAAATCAGTTACATAAAAAAGAGTGAACTACATTGGAACCACGCACGTGCATTTAATTCTGTCTCTCTGCCACTAAACATCATCATTTACCATCATTAACTATTTAATAAAGCACTTTGAACTGGGGGTTACAGGCCTCACCCAATTGGCTGAGTTACTCGGTCACTAAATAATCGATTTATGTTTCATTAATAAGCTCAACCTGCTTTATTAAACACATTTTCAGGCTAAAATTGGGGGCTATGATCTGACCATTACAAACACCAAGTCATAATTCGGCATCATGACTCATAACTCAGCCAAACAAAGAATAGATCGGCGTTACGCGTTATGAACCAAGCACAACGGCCCACATACTAGAATCAAAACATCAAACCAAACATCATCACCCATTAAGCCTTATTATTATTATTCAATTCAGATGATGAAACAGAAATATAACTGACTTGTTTCACTCCGCATATAAAGGTATAACATCTTCTCCTTAAACATACACATTGAATTCTCAATACTAACGTTTCGGAGTGCCTTTACAGGTACACTCCCCCTATTTCTTGCTCATGCTTTGCGCGATTAGACATCCCCTCAGAGTGAAGCTCGGACTTCCACAAAGCTTAAAGATCGGCACCAAAGATAACAACTCAGCGCCGACTCCCATAAACCGAGCTCCCCCTTCAGGTATCACAGAAGAACAATTTTAATTTGTTATTATTGCTTTTAGTATCATCTTACAAATTGGTTGCTAACAACTTTTTACTTTGTATAAATTAATTTTTAATAAAAAAATAACAAATTAGTTCACTATATTCAGCAAATAAAAAAATATAGAAGAACAATGTTTTCTTATAAACAACCTAAATAATATGTTAAAAAAATAATTTTAATTTTAAAGTTTAAATTTTAAATTAATTAAGTTTATTTATGTTAGTGAGTTTAGAATGTAATTCATTATTTACATCGTTCAAAATCACTGATATCTATCTAGCGGAATCGTTTCTTAGCTTCCTTGCCACAAAATTTTGGCTCTCCGATCCTACAAATATGACCTACCTCTGCCTGCTCTTTTAGCATATCATTCCCTTGAAGTCTCACCTCACTAACAGTAAAGCTCCCTCCATAAGATTTTTCCATGGCTGGAATCCCAATAATCACGGCGGCCAGTACAATCCAAGCACCTAGTTGCAGCAGGTCAGCTTAGAAAATCGATTTAACCCCATGGGAACCTGAACAACTCCCGGTCAAGATGAACCAAAAAGGCCTTCTTTATTATCACAAACCATCATCATCACAAATTCGGCATCTCAAACACTCCCTTTCCACCCCTCGCCGGCCGTCTCATCGCTATGGAAAGCGAAAACAACACCACCTATTGTCATATTCTCTGCCACAATAACGGATCCCTATCTCTTTGTCCATACCATAGCAGAGAACACAAGTGTTGATGATATTCTTCAACCCATGTATGTTCCTTCCATTATCAACTCCTCCTTTTTAACGAAGTTAGAAACTACAAGTAACGGAGCTAGTTGACGTCGTCTCATCGGCTTCACGATCAACCACGTGGTCGGCGACGGCGAGTCGTTATGGCACTTCCTCAATTCATGGTGCAAAATCTCACGTGGTTGTCATAAATTAATCCAAGTTCCTTTACTGGAACGATTTTTTCTCGTTACAATTAAACCTCCAATTCCAATACCAGTTCCCTCTCCATTCACAAAGGAGGAGAATCAATTACACAACTAACTCTACCTCAAATGAGAGTCTTCCATTTCACAAAAGAGAAAATAGCGCAACTTAAAGCAAAGGCTAATGCAGAGGCCAAAACACATAAAATATCATCACTGCAAGCGGTTTTAACTCACCTTTGGCTCTCTGTGATCCGCAACAAGAGGTTTCTTACGTAATGATAATAGGGCTTAGACGGAGGATTCTTCCGCCGTTACGTTGCCGGTTAATTATTTTGGAAACGCAATGCAGATTGGTGTGGTAAGGATGAAAGCAGTGGAACTACTTGAAGGTGGGATCGAAAAGGGAGCTGAGGAGATGAACAAGATGCTATGAGTCTCTGCTGAGACTCCGGTGTTGTTTCGACGAAGCGGCGCCACTGGTGGCAAGGCCTTGTCCACTGGAAGCTCACCAAGGTTCAATGTTTATGGCAATGACTTAGGTTGGGGAAAGCCTGTGGCGGTTAGGGCTGGATCGTATATGATTCATGGCAGGGAAGGACGAAGGTAGCATTGACATTCAAGTTTGTCTTCCTTATGAGTTATGAGATCTTGGAGGCCATGGGGAATGATCCTGAGTTCATGGATGCTGTTACTGTCGATTGATTTGAGGCTCAGGCAAAAAACTGCACGTCAATTATTCTTCAATTTGAACTTCAGATCAATGGATATGTTAAAACTTAAAAGTGTTGTGAAACGTTAAATATGAGAATTTTTTATTTTAATATTAAAAAGTGAATAGAATTTTACGTCAATGTTACAAAAAAAAATGGAATTTTACAGTGTTCTAAGCCTGTTTTTTACAAACACAATATCCAAAACACGTATTGCACACAAAGTCAGGTACAATCGACTTTACGTAAAGTTGATATTTGAGAGTGATTAGATAAAAATTTAGTCAAATCAGTCAAATCATCTAATGACTCTCAAATATCAACTTTACGTGAAATCGACTGTACCTGAATTTTCACGATTTACAATATAGAGTCTGTGTATTATAATTTAATATTGAAATAATATAATACACAATCTATATATTATTTTTATAAATTAAAAAAATTAATTTGGCAATCCATCCTCTACAAATTTTACAACTTCCAAAATTTTGTAAAATACTGTAGTTTCTAATATTAAAAAATTACCCACATTCTTATTTAATATCTAAAAAAATGAATCTAAATATGACATACCCGATTTATTATGCTTTTTCCATTTATTTATTCGGTAGTTCAGCAACTATGACTATTGTGCAGCGCATTATTAGCAAGCGACTAAAAGTTGCTCATTATTGATGCTAGAGGTAGAGCAGTAGAGGTGACAGAATTTATTGTTTCGAAAACATTTGATAATTAAAAAATTAAAAATATCATTCGTACACTAAAATCAGTTATTAAAATTAGTTATCAATATATTTATATACAGTGGCGAAGTTTGAAACGAAATTTTGGGGAGCCAGATAGAAGATAATTGTCAAGATGATTTTGATATGAATCTCATTTAAGATAAACTCATCTAACCTCATCTCTCGTGATTTGAGTAATATTGCCAAATTTAAAACCATTTTTCAGAGTATCATTCTAAAGAATTAAGGTCAAACTCATCAGATGTAACTCTTTAAACTTTTGAAGGTTGTATCTTACTTTCTTCGTGATTCATTAAAGTAGAAGAACTATCTACAAATGTTGATATTATAAAAGTTATATGTTTTTCTTTTTGAATATTAGCCTTCCTCTTAAAAAATGCATCATCAACTCTTTGATTTGTTATGACTATTTTATATAAAAATTTAAATATATATCCAGTAAAATATGTAAAAAAGAAATTAGAAGGACAAATATTAAAATTTATAATATTTATTGAATTTTTTATCAATTTATACACATACAATAATATCAATACTTATTGAATATTCTAATATTTTTTATCATATAAAAAATTAAATTAAATAAACGGTAAAATATAAAATAATATTAAATTACATAAATAAAAAATACCTAATTTTTTATATTTGAACTCAAAGGTAAATGGAGTGTTGCTTATTGAATAGAGAGCTGCGAAATGCGAATACACTCAATTCATTCCAAATCCAATATATTTTGAATGTTTAAAACTAAAAATTATTGTGCAATAAAAGCAAGAGATGAAGATTAAACTTTGGTATTTTAAGTCATAATAAAATATTTAAGCCAACTGAATTATTTTATTTTTTAAAAAAATATTACTAATTTTTTTAATAAAAGTTTGGGGGGGCCATGGCCACCCCTTGTCTGAACTAAGCTCCGCCACTGTTTATATATAAATATATATATATATAATTTAATTTATTTTTAATATATATTTATATTTTATTATATATTTTATACTAATAATTAATTTTAGTAACTAATTTTAATATACACATAATATAATTATTAAAAAACTAATAAAAAAATCAAAACTTACTATTTTTCGCTTTATTTAATGTAATATGTAATAAATAAATACTAAAGTAAGTTTAGGCTATTTGGATTCATTATTTTTTGTTTTCTTAGTATATTGTTATTATTTTTTTTATAATAATTAATTATTAATGTTTAAATGTGTAGACTAAAAATATGTTATTAGATTATTAAATTAAAAAAATTGGAATGATTTGGCTCTTTAGTATTTTTCTTATTTTTATTTCTATCAATTATTTTAGATGTATACTAAATTCAGCACTAAAATTAATTATTAGAATAGAATACACATTGAAATACAAAATATATGTAAAAATAAATTAACTTAAATGTATATATTTATATATAAATATATAATGATTAATTTTAATATTTAATTTTAATGTGTAAATAATATTTTTGTATTTTTACACATCAATTATTGTGTGCTTGTCATGAACTATTGACACCTTCCATAACAAAAATATAAATAGATAAAAACTCACGTGCAAAAATATTTTTGTATAGAGTTAATAATTAAAAATTATTAGATAATAATTATTAAATATGTTAAATTATTTAATAATTTTAGTTATTAATTTTGTATAAAGATAACTGCGAGTAAGCTTTTATTATTAAATTTATAAAATTTTAGTTTTAACTCACATTATTTTCTTGAGTAAACACCATAATTAGTTTCTAACAAAATTTACATCGAATATTTTAGTTTTATTATTATTCTAAAAAATATTATTATTAGACTAATTAATCCTATTTTAAAATGATGGAGAACTCATTTTGTTTTATGGAAATAACTATCAAGAATTTATAAAAAATAAAAATTTATTAAAAATTAAAATATCTTATTTAAAATTTTTGAAAAAAAAACAAATTGATCCCTGATTTTTTAGTTCGCGGATATTTAAATCTCTGAAGATTTAAAAATACATTTAAGTGTCTAACTTTTTTAAAATTTGGATACATTGATCCCTAGATCTAATTTGTTTCATTTTAAAAATTCTCTCACGTGTGCATTGTATCAACCATGTCAGTACAACGAGAACCACATTTGATTTTTCTATTGGGTTTGACAAACCCAAGTGAACATCAGAAATCGATATATCTACATTTTAAAAAAGTCAGCAACTTAAATTTATTTTCAAATTTTCGAGATCTTAAATATCAATGGATCAAAAAATCAATAACCTATTTATTCTTTTCATACAAATTTCTAATGATCATTTGAGTGTTTGCTATAGTTTTTTTTATGCTGATTGGTGGCATTACAAAAGTACTTTTTAGTTCAACTTATTGATATAGTAAATACCTAGTATTATTCACTTGACATTTTTTCCTTTCAAAATGTATTTCATATTTTTTTCCCTCTTTAATTAATGTTTCCAAACCTCTTTAATTCTTATTTCGAAAAGGAATTTCGCAATATGCTATGCATACGAAAAATAACCAAAGGCCACGAGAAAACTTCAATATGTATCACAACAATATTAGTTGATAGCTTTCATAACAAACTTTCACTTGTTAGTTTCCACTTTTTGGCGTATATATACAAGAGGAAAACACAATACAACCACCAACTCTCCTCACTTAATTTTTTTAAAAAGTAAAATAAAATAAAATAAAAGAACCACAACAATTTTCTTTTTCACTAAAATTATACCGCACTGAAAAACACTAGAGTTTATTATGTATGAGCATTTCATATGTTAGATGATGGAAGTGGTGCTTTCTTGTTGGCACTTTTCTTTTTTCTCCATAATTTCTTCCACAAACTTCCACTGCCCTGTTTCTTTGCAGGAACAATGGCCAAAGAATTAACAGCATCCTCATCGTCATTGTCTTTAGTTCCATTCAAAACTAAAATCTTTTCCAGGGTCTCTATATTGCCAGGAATGTTGGAGTGAGTTGTTTTGCCATCACTTTCTTTCGAAACCTTGGCCTTACTATCATCTTCGGCCAGCATTTGATCGAGCAGGGATCGATTTTTCATTCTCATATCTTTCTCGTGGGCAGGACTTGGACCCACATGCGAGGTATTGGCTGGTGCCGTGTTGGTAACTGCATTAGCAATGGCATTGTCAAAAAGAGCTGCATCCTTTGGTGCAGCTATCGCCTTCAACTGCTTTCCAAGGTTAAGAATGGTTTCTTGACACTCGGCCAGCTTCTCTGAAGCAGCTGTTATCTCCCAATCCTGCAGGAATTTATCAACACTCCTTAACTAAATGCCAGTGATGCACAACAGTGATCGTACACAAGCATAAATGATACTTTAATTTGTTTATTATTCTAATAACTAAACTCCAATGGGGCTTTATCTTCAATGCTTTTAAGGGCGTGTTTGCAAGTTGGAGCTTTGGAAGAATGAATTTGGTCTTTGGGAAAGCAAAAACTACTTCACTCTACACCTCCAGGTCTTCCCTTTCCCTCCAAAATCGAAAACACCCCCTAAGGGAACTGATGGTTAGTTCATTCCATATTGATACTAAAACTTTGCTAGTTTTGCACACCAGCAAGAAATTTAAAGAGTGGTTTGTGAAGGTTCTATTGACTGGTCTTGAATGAAGTCTAATGTATCAATATAACAGAAAAAAGAGAACAGTTGTGGTATTTCTCTCTGCAAAGCAATTCATACAAATTATAGCAACATGAATGAAGTGTTCTATCACTCACCTATCTAACAGTTTCTTATTTATGAATATAGGTTTATAGGAGGAATCCATGCTAAAACAGAGGATAAAGTGAATACTCCATTGACAATAGGAACCAACATCATGATGGAAACAGAAACAATTCATGTGACCTCAATCAGATATGACATATTTGTTCTGATTCCTTGCAAAATGAAAAAGACATAGATCCAATTTGTATACTTCCTCCTCATCAAACCAGAAAATATCTTTTTGATAAGTTCATATTCTCAGCTTATTCAAATTACTTATATATCAGACTATTTCTGGCATAGCAACAGTAAATATTCAGCAGAATGCATCCCATGGAGTTGCACAAAGCACCACACTCCACCAAAGGTTCTCCAATTAATAATTAAAAGCGATTGCCCTCATTAATATCTTAATACCATTAAGCGACAAATTTGAATTTTAGACGAATTATGCTTCAGCTAGATTATTTATTCCTATCTTAAGTAACAACTAACAAGGCTATCTTGTGAACTTGTCCTCTATACTGTTTGCATTATCCTTCTTGTCTTGTGAGTATTATTTCTTCGTTTATCCAGAAAAAGAATGCTTTAGCTTGATTAAATTATCTCAAGTGGCACTAACAATCAAACTGTGAGTCTGACAAAACACAAAAAACAAATAGAATGAAAAGAACTTACAGTTCGCAGTGGCTTATCTTTATGGTCAATAGCATTGTTTGAGCAGTTCTTTGACATGCTGAAAAAAGAGAGATTTGATGTGTGACACTCCTCAAATAAAATTAAAAGCTAAATATTCAAAATATCATATTGAAAGAAACATTTATAGATTGACACCTTTCAAGATGGAGCTGCAATTCAAGACATCTGGTCTCTAAGTCTTCACAACTGTGAGTTTTGTTCTCCAGTTCCACTTCTAATGTGAAAACCTTGTGATAAGCCTCTTTCAATTCAGCTTCTTTATGCTGTACATCGAGATCTGAATTTGCCAATTTGAGCTTTTTTATTTGACCCTCAAGTACTGCATTTGATTCTTTTAAGCTTTGTAAATCTGATGTCAAGCTGGTAATAGTTTTCTCAGATTCTTGGAGTTGACTTATTAATGATTCAATCCTGTCAGTAGCTGATTTAAGTCTCCCTTCCAAGGCTCCCTTTTGAGATTCAGCACTGACCAATTTATCTTTAATATTTTTTAATTCTTCTTTCTCGGCATAATACATCTCTCCAGTTTGTAGATCATCACCACCAGCAGTAGTTACTTGAGGCAACTTATCTGCCCCTGTAAAAAGACTTGCCTCTGCTTCACTTTCACTTCGGGTCTCGTCCCAATCAAATTGTTTCTTGATGGCATCCCTCATACTAGAAACATCCTGGATCGAAAAGCAGTGATTCATAATCCAATCCAAAGCTGTTGTTAATTCCTCAGCAAATTTTCCATGATCCGCCTTGCCATTCAGTAAATCATAACATACATGGAGAAAATGTTGCAAAACGTTAGCTAGTTCTGAAGTTTTCCACTGGAAAACACGGACCATGTATCCTGTTGGCATTCCTAGAACCTTATGTGAAAGATTATTCCCATCTCTTCCGCACAAGGGATCCAAACCATCATAATCCACAGCAGGCACACTGATTCCTTCAATGAGCTCAACTATCTTGCCTATCGATTTACTCAGATCTGCCTCAAACTGTTCTTTCACTATCTTTATTGATGAGATATCAGCATCATTTACATCACCAGATGGATCAATAAGACCAGATCCTTTGGTTGGATCAAAGACAAGTAGATCTGGATTATTCAGATGCCTCAAAGCTACTCTAACATCCTCAAATATATCATCAGGGGTTTTATGAGTGATACAACTCTGCTCCAAGACCAATTTTACTATCTCATGAAGCCATCCAGGAACATTACCTTTCAAAATATCAATGGAAGAGGTTTCCTGATTAGACATTGACACATTAGAAATGCGACCAGGCACTCGAACGATCTCCTTACCTGATGCATCAAAGGTAGAATCATCCATCCCAGTATCTGAAAAACCATTAATTTCATTAACTCCTTTTGAGGAAGCATGAGACATTTCAGAGGCTTTTTCAACAGAGACTATTGCTAATTTTTCCATTTCAAGGAAGTCATCCATAAGATTTATGTCTGAAGCTCCAACACTTCTGCATGACTGTGACTCCTTCTGCTTATTGCTTTTGAAGTTTTCCAATTCTGAAATCAAGGCAGAAGCCCAAGATTCAGCACAGCTAGCCTTGTCATCGCTGCCATTGTCAGACATTGATGCCAAAGAGAACTCATGTAATGCTAGGTTACTTCGAGGCTTCTCTAAGTTTAAGTGGCTTCTAGGCGAATCTCCAATCTGTGACTCCAGTTGCAAAAGTTTTGAAGCTGTGCGAGAAAGCATTACTCTTGAGAATTGTAGCTCACTCATTTTCCTATTTAGGGATTCTTTCAGAGTCTTGTTCTCTTCTTCAACAGCAGATAGCTGCTCTGTCAATGTACTGATTCTTCTACCAGGAGTCTCAGGAGAACTGTCAATAGAAGATTCAACCATCAAACTGCTGGTTGAGTTCAACCTCGTCCTTCTCGTTTCAAATGAATCCCGTCCCAAAACTTCAACTTCATTTTTCATTTTTGCCAGGGCAGCAGGACCTGGTAATCGTTTCCGAACCAGAAGTCGCAGCCTCTGACATTCTGATTCTAATTTGGCAATTTTTTTAACATTCTCTAAGTGCTGTCTGTGAGAAACATCAGCCGTCCGGCGATTAAACTCTCTCTCTTCATTTCGGATCTCGAGTTCCTTTTCAAGGACTCGAACCTCATACTTGAAAGAGGCATTTTCTTTTTCAATAGAGTCTAATTTAATCATCAGTGCATTATGATTTGCGTCAGCTTGATTCAATTGTCTTTTCAGATCTTCAATCAGATTTTCTTTTGCAAGAATGGACTTATTAAGATGAGAATTTTCAGTCTCCGCTTTTGCTAGCCATTTACCTACCTCAGATAACTGTTCCTCCAGAACCATGCGCTCTTTTTCAAATTCTTTTGAAGCCTTCATCACAGCATCATGAACCCTTCGCCCTTGTTCTTCTCGAACAAAACGTAACTGTTGCATACATTCCTTGAGAGCTCCATCCAAATGGACTACTCTTTCTTCATAAATTAATCTCTGCTGCAAAGCTTCATCAAAATCATGCTTCATAGACAACACCTCAGCTTTTGCCTTCTCATAACCTTCACATTCAAGCCTTTTATCAGAGGCTGGTAACTACCTTAAAACTATTGTACTCATAATTTGGTTATTTCTGTATTTTTCAAGTCCTATATTGAACAGTGGGGACAGATAAGGGAAATATACAGATCAATGAATATTACCTGCTGTTGCTTCCTGAGCAATTTTTGTTTGCTTTTTCAACAGCTCACCTTTAGCATTACAGTCAGAGATTGCCGAAGTAAGCTTATCATTTAGTCTTTTCAAGTCTTTCTCCAATTCTTCTTTATCAGCTAGAAGAGCCTGTACCTAAAACACATAACGAGAAAAAGGTAAAAGTAGAACAAACCAAAGGTACCCGTTATTTCATTTTACATTAGGTAATAAAGCAAACATTAAGTTTCACTTAGTTATGGGCACAAATCATTATTACAAAAATAATTCAGCTCAAGCTATAATTGCCAAACCGGCATTCTTTTCTTTTTATTTTGGTGGTGAACAAAGTCCAGTAAGATTCAGCATCAGTCAGCACACCAAGGACAAGACATGCCCCTAGGGTCAAAAGAGCGCTTACGTGAGGTCATCCATGGCCAACAAAAGGGATCCTCACAATAACTGTGTCCTTATGAGATAAACTTTTGAACCATTTACACTTGTGCAAACCCTCATTGCCTTTCTTTACTAATAAGAAATGAAATGTTGTTAACGGAGAAAGTACTATATCACTACACTAGCTCTTGAAAATGTTCAATGTGTAAGACAAAATAAGGGAGAAATAGAAAGGGATATAATGCAGGCAGCTTAATCTTTATATGAACTTGGAAGATTCCATAACAATTGCAAAACGAGAAAACTATATAAACTGATAACAACATAATAACAGATGATAAATAAACTTTAGATTACCTCTTGGTTTTCTTTCGAAGCGAGATTGGTATTGTCTGTCGTTACGGTTATCTTTTCTGAGGATTTTTTCCTCCAAGGCCATGGTTTGTGATCCATAATGCTAAGAAGGCTTCAATGTGGTGGCAGTGTGGCACCTGTAAGGAGTCACAACTCACAAAGTCACAATGATAACTTTTTCAAGAAATAAACTCCTCCTACTCCAGTAACCTAATCTAAGTTTCTCATCAATGCTATTATCAACAACATTATGATGTTCATTGAGAAGCACCATATACGGTAGCACATACTTCTATTGTCATGTATTGCAGAGGTTGTAACTATAGTAAGAAAACTTACAGGAAATCAAAAAAAAAAAAAAACCCCTAGGAAAGTAGAAACATTACTTGGTCTTTTCAACTAGGAAATTGCAATCGCATTAAAAAAAAAAACAAGTTTTTACATTCCACGGAAAAATAAACAAATCAAAATTTTCCATTTGTTAAGAGCATCGAAATCCCCATGGCACATATCACCACCATTATTCATAAAATCTAACACAACATGACAAAGTCTAAACCTGCACATAAGCCGACGAATCATTCACATGCAACTTAGATTCACGAGAAAAATGTTTTATTTCCCCTTTTTCCATAAAAAGAAAAATTAACTAAGCCCTTTCAAAATCTAAAGAAAAAAAGGAACGAAAAAATAAAATATAGTACATTCTTAAACAACTTGAGAAAGTGCTTGTGATTTCTCACCTCTAGGAACGAAGTTTGAGGTTTTGCTTTGGCATGGAACATCCAAGCTGCAATGGCGGTGCTTTGCAAAATAAATGGGAAGGGGAGGGGGTAGTTTGCAATAAGAACTTAAGATTGAAGGCTCAGGGGTCAAAGCATGACAATGCATATGATTACGATGTTTGATCTCTCAGCAAAGGGAGAATGAGTGTGAATGAGGGGAGCTGGGCACCACACGAGGAAGAAAGCCTTTGTTCCAGCTCAGCTTTCTTTGTAGAGTGTGAAGAGTGTGTGTGGGCGTTGGGTGAGGAAAGAATGGAAAAGAGAAGTAAAAAGATGGGAAAGTGGAAAGTGGGAGTGTAGATGTGAAGAGAAAATGACAGAGTGAGAGAGAAAGAAGTGGGGGCCTGTAGACTGTATCTGTAGGTGTCGGCTTGGGGCTTTTCATTGGATCTGCATAACACGCGAGTCGAGGAAGGGGAGAGTTTTTCGGATTACATTTTTTACTTCGGATTACATTTTTCACTCGAAATTCAGTCAACATAGTCGCATCCTAAGCTTCAATTGGTGTAATGATATGATGCCCGTTATTTTTCTTTTCCAAGGATTTGGCTAATAGGTATAAATTACTAAAATTGCATTCTAAATGGTTAAAACGGGATTAAAACTATTTTGTTGCTCACGGAAATAATTCTAGACTCAAGATTTGGGGTGTTCAATACGAGATCAAATTTGTTCGGTTGCTTAGGTGTTTGGTAAATTGGTAAGATGAATGATGGAGCAAGGGGGTGGAAGGATCTGGAGCTGAGCGTGAGCTGTTAGAGTAGTGCGTCGGCGAGTGGGGTCACTTACAAGGACATTCCAATGCTAAAGTCAGAGTCTGTATAAATAGACGGCCAATTAGGGTTGTGACGTACCTCCGGGAAGGGATAGGTCCCTTCTCATTTATACTCTGTACCCAGGTGGATACCTTGTGATCAGGTCCATCTTTCTGGAAGTTTCAACTAGCTGTTCAGGTTCCTTGTGGAATGGGAGGTGACATAGGGTCACCTCCTGGCTCGGGTTGGTGAGTCGTAATTGGACTCAGCTTTTTAGTGGATTGGGCCGGAACAGTGCCCCCAACATGCCAACTGTGAGGATGGAAACTCGTGGTTGGCGCGTTCGATTCACTCGCATCTGCCTCGATCGAGTCTCCTAGGCTTGGGAGTCCGTCGATAGAGTATGTTCCCCCAACGCGCGAGTTGCCTCCGTCCGTTGCTTGGGGCGTCACTTTGGTTTCTGTGTCGAATATTTAATGCTCATTATGACTGATTTGAAAGCTAAGAAAAAAGCCCATTTTACCCCTGGCTTTTCGCGCTTCCTAGCGATGGTTACCATTTTTGCACCCCTTTTTCATCTTGTAACCCGTTCATTCTCCATTCTCTCATATCTTCCTCACCTCCTTCTTTTCCGTTTCTGACTTTATCATTCACTCACTGCAAATTCCATCACATTCATCCGAGATTCACCCTCCTTCCTTCTTCAATCTACGGGTAAGTCTCATCTGCTTTTATTTTTTCATTATGAGTGGTATTATTTTGTCTCTGTTGTTACTGTCATTACTATGCACAACATGCGTTATTCTTGGCTGTTCTTGCCTGGGTTGGGCTCGTCATTATTAGCTAACTCTTAGGGGGTTGCCACTAAGTGTCTGATTCTTGAGTTTAAGCTTCGAATCGGTCATGGATTAGTGTAGAATAAGGTCATAGCGGAACGTAGTTTTAGTTTCTGTTTCCTCCAATTTTACGACCTTCCAGGTTTAACTTAAGTGGTGCCCCCACTATATGTATGGAGCAGCGTCCTGTTGCGAGGGTTCCTGTAGATTGTTATATTTGGGTTACATCCGACGTGAAGGACACGGCCTCCAAGATAACCCTGAAGGAGCTTCAAGAGTTTCGTAACTCTGAGTTACTATGTGGAGGTGGCCCCGAGGAGGCCAATTATGACGTGTTTGTTTCCGGAGATCGGGAACGTATTTGCCATAAAAACATGTCTACTCCTCGGGTTGCCGATTGGTTGTGGGTGTACAACCCATGTTCACCAACTTGGGAGTTCGGATCCCTTTTACTCCCTTCGCCATCTCCCTGCTGAATTGGTGTGATGTGGCACCTTCATAACTACATCCAAATAGCTAGGCCTCCATCGTTGTTTTGAGATGGTGTGCAACTACATGGAGCTCCCAGCCTCCGTTAAAGTCTTTCTCTACCTCTTCCTTTTTACTAACCCTTCGAAAGAGGGAAAACACAAGAAAGGGTATCTCTCATTTCGAGCCATGCAGGGTCGACGGATCTTCAAGCTGTTTGAGGATTTGTTTCATGGCTTTAAAGAAAAGTTTTTCAAAGTGTGACCCGCCAAAGGTCACCATCCCTTCTGGCTTACCTTAAAGGGAGAGCACCGTATACTGACCTACTGTAGTTTCGGTGCCGGAACCAATTATTTAATAAAAAGTACTTATGAGGGGTTAGGCCAGCGAAATCAGCACATCATCGACATACTGCTGGCCATTTTTGGTGCAAACAATCTCAACCCTCACCTCCTGATGGGTAATAGTAAGACCGGTAGGAGTCATGGGTGATCGTGATGGCCATTTTCGACTTGTGTACTCTGTATCATCATTGCTTTCATTTTCCCGTTTCAATGTCCATGGCTGCCAGGCAGATTGGCCTTCCTGAATTCCTCCCTGGGAACAGTGAGGACAGCTTGGAAACTCCTTTTTATGGAAGCACTATAAGAACCGAGCTTAATTACCCATTTAATTAAGTAATTAATATTGCCCCAAATTAGGTTCCGAAAAGTTAGAGTGAGAATTTGAGGATTTAAATATGATTTTTGGACTTAGTAGGTCTTTTTGAGTCAGAAAATATATTTTTTACAAAAAACTGTGAAAAATCGTGAACCAGCAGTTGAACCGGTTCAAGTCTGCCCAGTACTGTGCAAGAAAAAGTGAAAACAGTCAAAAACCTTAGAAAAATGTTAGAAATGAAAAATCAGACATTAATTTTAAAGGTTTGGCCCAAAGTTGTGCCAAACAGGCTAAAAAAGCTAACGGGTTGTACCGGGCCCAAGTTGGGCCCAAGCCTAATATATATAAGCCATTAATGAACCCATCAGCTGAGAAGAGAAGGAGAAGAGAAACCCCATGAACATTATTCACCATCTTCTTCTCAAGCTCATATTTTGAGCTACAGAGCTCTGATCACCGCACCGTTTGCGGCCACACGTTCCTCGTGGAGAGCTCTACAAGACCCATACAAGAAACTGGAGAGGTAACTACGAAATTTTTTCTGTTCTCTCCAAAATTTCGAATCCTAGGGTTTTTTTATTAAGTGAGAATTTGTGATTTTGGGTGTTTAGCTTCACTCTAACTCTTGCTTAGCCTTGGATTTTGGCTACCAAAACTGTTGGACAAGGTAAGAGGTATTAAACTCTTGTGAAATTTTATTTATGATGAGCCCTAGGTTGATTTGTGATGAATTATGCATATATAGCTTGATTATTGTGAGTTTAGGAGCTATTGGAAATTGTTAGTGCTTGTTGAAGTGGAATTGAAAGCTTGGAGTGTGGTTGAGAGCTTGCTTGTGCTCACTTTTGAGTTTTGGCATATAGAAAATCGGCCAAGGTATGGTTTTGGTTTCCTCCATGTAGTATATAATATTCATGGACACTTAGGCTAGTGACCTATAGGATAGGTTTGATTTGATGTGGTTGTCGATGTTGATTGGTTGAATGAGATTTGATGAATTAATATTGGTAATGTTGTTGATTAATGATGTTGAGATATAATGTACTATGAGTTTGGATGAATGAATATTATTGAGTATTAACATAGAGCATGAATGAGTTTGGTGATGGAGATTGATAGTGATATAATGAGGATGGGTGCATGTGATGGTGGAAAAATTGTTTGCGATGTATATGTTTGATAATTGAGATTGAAAATGACAAAGTGTGGTGGAAAATTTTATATGAATGGTAAATTGTGACCCAAGATGGTAGATTGTGTTGTAAATGGGAGTTTGGTATTGTTTTGGTTGGATGTGGTTTGAGGATTTGGAAAATTTGGTAATTTGTGACTTTTGGTAAAAGTTAGTTTTTGGTGAACTTTGTCTGATCATAACTTATGACTCGATTTTCAAAATTGGATGAAAATTGTATGAAATTAAAACTTATTGAAAACTCTTCAAATCGATATAAAGTTTGTAAGATTTGGATTATTGTAGAGAAAGTTATGATCATTCAAAGATTGGTGTAAACATTTGAAATTCTGCAAAGTTGTAGAATTTTGTGATTTCTGGTATGTGCGCACGCACAGCCTTATGCGTACGCACACCTCTGCAAAAAAATTTAACCTGTGCGTACGCACACGCAGAGGCAGGCAATCTGTTTACAGCGCTAGCATAGCTTGTGCGCACATACCCAATGAGGATTTGCAACCTGTGCGTATGCACAGCCCTGTGTGCACGCACACGTTGGGAAGGTCAGTCTTTTGAGGGCGCTAGCACAGGTTGTGAGAGCGAACAGACACTGTGAATTTTGATACCTGTGCGTACGCACACCTCTATACGTACGCACACTTTTAAAAACTTCTCCTGGGCGTGCGCACGCACACCCCTGTGCGTACGCACACGCCCTGTTTCTCAAATTTAAATTTTGTTTTCATCTCTTTCACCTTCCCAACAAGATTGTAAGCTTCTGTGACACTATTTTAAGACTTTTGGACTTAATTTTGGATATTAAAACATGGGAAAGAACCTAAGGGTTTTAGATGATATTATTTTGAAAATTTAGAAAATGGTGGCTTAGGTTTTGGGTGTACTGAGGATGGTTTGATGGCGTGTGAAGGTAGACTGGTATGTGAAATGAGAACTGATCAACTGTTGAGTTCGGAACTGAAATGTGAATTGACAGTGGTTGAAATGAGTCGAGGACTCTAAATGAGATGATGGATCCATGTTATACTGAAAATATTTTTTGAAAACCACTGAAGTACTGATTTATACTGAGATTATGAGACGCTATGTGCCTGGCAGGGACGATGGTTAATCCCGCATGTCGAGGTAGCAGCGGCGACGTAAGGACGGTGGTTAATCCCGCTTTCTGGTCTGAGGCAAGAGTATCCCGCTCGCATCCCTTCGAATCAATAGAGTGTGCAGGCACAAAATCCTGAACAATGATTCGAGCACTATATCTCAGGGGTTCCCAATGATGATTCCAAAGGGCGACATCTCCATGGACATGTGTCGGGTTGGCAGTTGAACCGACAATGTGATATCACAGCCAGTAGGACAAACATTCATCATGTGCATTTTCTATCTGTTTGTTTGCTTTGCCGACTTGTAATTGTATGCCTAATTGTATAACATGTCTAATTGCTACTTTGAGTTACTTGCTTTATATGCTTCTACTTGTGATTTACTTGCATTGTATATAATTGTGATTTTTGCTAGGATTGAGGAGGTTCGGAAGGCAGTGGCGATGGGATCGCATGGAGGGTAGGTTGGTGAAGGGTATGGGACAGCGGTGCTTGGTTAGAATAGAAATCCCCTAAGATAGAGTACTTGTTCCTAGGGTACCTGAAACTGTAGGTCGATCTCAGACGAGACCTTCTGTGCTAGTCGGAACCGATGTGTCCGGCTGGTGAATAGTGGCCGGAGCTGGCACGTCCGACTTGTTGGACTGAATGTGCCGCTGATCCTTTGTCACCGAAGGGTGGGGGGTACCTGCAAGGGACTCCGATGCTTAAGTTAGCAAGGGTATTAAGCAGGTATTGAGTAGAATCAGAGTATGAGTTATACCTGGGTGCTCCAGTGTATTTATAATGGTGAGATGTGGCCTCCTGTGGATAAGATAAGTTAGTTATCTTATCTTATCTTTATCTTATCTTTAAGTGAGGTCATCTTTAAGGGAACTGTCTTTATCTCTATGGGCTTGGGCTGCCCTTAGATTTGGGACGTGTTCCTCTATTTGGGCCCTTTGTTTGGGCTTTCCTGTGACTTGGCCAAGCTCTTTGAGAAGAGGTCGGGTTGTCCTGACCTGAAGAGGTCGGTCGCTTTGTCTGTAGAACATCCCGAGTCGGACAGCTCGACCCAGGGTATGAACAGTACCCTATTTTATTTATGTTAAGACTTATATATATATATATATATATATATATATATATATATATATATGCTTTATTGTTTTAGTTATGCCTTAAGTTGAATCTTGTGATGGATATGAAGTCTACGATTGCCTTTGGCGTCCCGGGGTCTTATATCCTACATCACTGGGCATTGTTACCATACTGAGAACCTCTGGTTCTCATACCATATTTCGGTTGTATTTTTCAGATACAGGTCGCAACCCACCTCGGTGAGTTGCTTGGATGGTGACAGAAGCAGAGGATCCTGTTACTCTTGGAGTCTTTTGGTTTATTTTGTTTATACATCTCTTATTTTGTATTTTGCTTTAGCCTAGAGGCATATATTGAGAGAACAAAACTTGTGTAAGCTCTTTTTATTGTCTGGTTTCTATATGGTCTGTATATAGCTAGCCGACTTAAACTCCGCGAGTCGTGGCTAGATTTTTATGATATTATACTATTATCTTTTGTTATGTTGTATCTGTTTCTTGTGCTTAAGTTAGAAGCTTTGTTAGTACGGTTTGCGCTTTGTAAATCCTGTTTTGAGCTATATTATTCATCGGGCTTCTAGATTATACTATTCTTTCTATATATATTATATGTATGAGCTTAGAACTGTCATAATCTTTGATTAACCTTTGCTTTATGACACGAGGTAAAGCTTAGGGTAATTAGGGTGTTACAAGCACCGCCGTCCCCTGTTGCCGAAGTTCAGTCCCGACCTCCCCCCGAGGAAAATCCCAGTACAAGCGCTGGCGTGAACACTACGAATGAGGAGGTTCCTATGGATGAATCTGGTCCTGAGGTGACCATCTTAGAGAACCCCAAGAAAAGGAAAACTACCTCCAGTCCGAAAGGAGCGCTTATTGTAATGGAAAGGAACTTCGATGCTGGGAGCTTTATTGACTCTCAGCTTTTACCAGGCATAGAAGATTTCTTTCAAGATGGAGACCTGGCTTCCCAAGCAAAGTGGGTCTATCGCTGCCTACTTCGTGCCACTACCATCGCAAGAAAGGCCAAGCCCGTATTGGCCCAACCTCGAGTCTTAGATGGTACATACTGGGTGGCTTTGCGGAACATTGATGGCTTGAAGGCTGAGGTAGGGATCACGAAGACTAGCTTAGAGGTAGCCGACCTGGAGAAGGAATTGGTGGCTGTCGTGACGTCAGCTGACGCTGCTAAGGTTGACGTCGCCAGTCTCAAGAAAAAGAATAAGGAGACCATAAAAAATGCTTGAGAGGCTATCGGAGGTACCGAAGAAGCGATTAAAGCTCAGGTTAAGTTGCTGTCCCAGGACTTCGACACCTTGGCAATTGAAGCCTTCAAGATGATCAAGGACGGCAAGATCGTCGACATCCCGAGGAAGTAACTTTGTATTATAAATCTGTCTTTTGTATAAAACTGTCTATTGTATTTGCTTTATTAGGCTAGTACGGCACCTTATTTTGTACTTTGAATGTTTATTTTCCTTCTCATTTTGTTGGCGTGATGCCTATTGATATAAATGATTATTTGCTAGGCCGATACGGTGCCTTTTCTCTTTAAACCATTTTTATTCATGGAATGTGTTGGTTATTTTACTTGCCATTTCCTTGCTTGTCTATTAAGTCATGAGCCCCTTTACATCAAATACTTGTTTGTTGCAATTGCTTTGGCTTCCCAGGTTATCAGTCTTGGGTTGTCCTTAGAACGGTGACAATTTCGAGCCAGCAATGGTGATATAATGATGAATGGTGAATGTGTTGGTGGAAATTTGTTTGTAATGATTATATGTTGATAATTGAGATTGAGAATGATGGAGTGTGATGGAAATGGTGTGAATGGTGAATTGTGACCCAAGAAGGTAGATTGTGCTGTAATTGGAAGTTTGGTATTGTTTTGGTTGGATGTGGTTTGTGGAAGTTGGTAAATTGAGATTTTTGTGGGTCTTGGTAAAAGTTGGGTTTTGGTGAACTTTATCTGATCATAACTTATGCCTCAGTTTTCAAAAATTTTTGAAACTCATTTAGAATTAAAGTCCATTGAAAACTCTTCAAATCGATATAAAGTTTGTAAAATTTGGAATTTTGTAAAGGAAGTTATGATCATTCAAAGTTTGGTGTAAAAATCTGAAATTTTGCAAAGTTGCAGAATTTTGTGATTTTTGGTATGTGCGCACGCACAGCCTTGAGCGCACGCACAGCCTTGAGCGCACGCACACCCCTGTGAAATTTTAAACCTGTGCGCATGCATATGCAGGGGAAGGCTTCCTGTTTTAAGTGCTAGCACAGCTTGTGCGCGCACATACCCAATGAGGATTTACAACATGTGCGCACGCACAGCCCTATGCGCATGCATACGTTGGGAAGGTCAGTCTGTTGAGGGCACTAGCACAGCTTGTGCGAGCGAACAGACTTGTGAACTTTTGTACCAGGGCGTACACACACCTCTATGCGTACGCACACTTTTTAAAACTTCATCTGGGCATGCGCACGCACACCCCTGTGCGTATGCACACGTGCTGTTTCTCAAATTTAAACTTTGTTTTCAACTATTTCACCTTCCCAACAAGCTTGTATGCTTCTGTGACACCATTTTGAGACTCTTGTACTTATTTTTGGGCATTGAAACATGGGAAAAGTCTTAGAAAAAATTATGTGGTTTTTCTTTGAAAAGTTAGCAAATGGAGGTTTAGGTTTCTAGTGTACTGAGGATGGGTTTGGCAGAGTGAGAAAGAAAAATGGTACTGAAATTTGAGAAAATGATGAACCAATGAGTTCGGAATGGAAATTATGAATTGATGATGGTTGTGATGAGTCGAGAACTCAAAGAGGAATGATGATATTGATGAATATTGAGAGTGTGCGGGCCTATATCCCCGGCGTAGCAGATTTTTCTGCTGCATGACTAAGTGTTTTTGAGAGTGTGCGGAGCCTATATCTCCGGTGTGGCAGATTTTTTTGTTGTACGATTTGTTGTGGTTATTTTTTCTCTGCTGCAGGAAGTGTGCAGGGCCTATATCCCTAGCGTAGTAGACTCCCTACTACATGAGTGTGCAGGGCACTATATCTCTGGCGTAGCAAATTCGCTACTGCATGAGTGTGCAGGGCACTATATCTTTGGCGTGGCAGAAAAGGCTACATCCGGGAGGATGTGTCGGGTTGGCATTTACGGACCGACAAGTGATATCACGAGCCAATATGATAGACATTCATCATATGCATCTCTTATGTGCTTGTTTGCTTTGATTACTTGAGTTTGCTTAATTGTATAATATGTCTACTTGCTTCTTGAATTACTTGTTATATATTTGAATATTACCTGTGTTTTTCTTACTTGCATTATCTATGTTTTTCTGGTGTTGAAGAGGTTAGGTAGGCGGTGGCGACGGGATGAAACAGAGGGTAGGTTGGCGAAGGCTGTGGGACAACGGTGGCTAGTTTAGTTAGTAATCCCCTAAGTTAGATTACCCTGTTATTATATTATGGTTTTAAGTTATGTTTCAAGGTTTTAGTATGCTTTAAGCTAAATCTTGTGATGGATATGAAGTCTAGGATTACCTTTGGCATCTCAGGGTCTTATATCTTACATCACTAGGCACTGTTACCATACTGAGAACCTCCGGTTCTCATACCAAATTCTGTTGTTGTTTTTCAGATGCAGGTCGCAACCCACCTCAGTGAGTTGCTTTGATGGTGGCAAAAGTGGAGGATCCTGATCATATTTTGAAATCTTTTGTCTATTTTGTTTAGTTCTCTCATCTTTGTTATTTTGATTCTGCCTAGAGGCTTGTATTGAGAGAGTAAAACTTGTATAAGCTATTTTTTTAAACTTCAGATTCTGTTTTATCTGTATTCGTGGCTAGACGGCTTAAACTTTGCGAGCCGTGGCTAGATCCTTATACTGTTATATACTTATCTTTTGTTATATTATTTATACCTTGTGCTTTAAGTTAGAAGCTTTGTTAGCACGTTTTTGCGCTTTTCAAATCCTGTTTTTGAGATATATTCTTTATCGGGCTTCTGGATAATAATAAATTCTTTCTATATATTATATATTTGAGCTTAGAATTGTCGTAACCTTTGATTAACCTTTGCTTTACAACGCGAGGTAAAGCTTAGGCTAATTAGGGTGTTACACTCACTACTTGTGCTTAATGATAAATTTTAAATTGATAACTCTATTGTTAGCTTATTGCTTGATAAAAATTTGCACTGTCTCTATTACTGATTCACTACTCATTCTGTCATTGTGTCTTACATTTTTGTTTAAAATAATATTAGTACTATTTTTTGTGATGTACTTTGATTATTGATTGATTATTGATTAAATATTCTTTTGATTCTTTCTTTTCTTGAATGCTCAATGAGTTCTTAGTGCTTGTTCTTGGTTGATTTTGCCTATTGCTTGTGCTTAATAATAAATTTTAAATTGATAACTCTATTACTGACTTACTACCTGATAAAAAATTACATTATCTATGTTACTGATGTACTACTCATCCTGTCATTATGTTTAGCATTTTTGTTTAAAATAATACTAATTGGTGCTATTTTTGTACATGTCACTTCAAAATTTTGCAAATCTTCAAAAACAATTTGTTGATTGTCTTGCACTAGGATTCATGTTGCTGTTAACTGCCCCCGTATTAGCAGTTGGGTTCTGTATTATTGTATCATTCAAAGACTAAAAAAGTCTTCTCAACTAGCTCTGTGATACAGGTCATACAATCGAAGACATTGACGGCCGAGATTACGAGCTATAGCTTCACGAGCTCCATCTGGAAAGGTTTCGTACCCCCCGAAAATTGAGTTTTTTGGGTGGTTTGTGCTAGTTGGTAGAGTTAACACCAAGGAGAGGTTGACTAAATTAGGAGTTAACATTCTGAGTGATAGTATGTGTGTACTGTGTACTAAGAAAGTAGAATCTGCGGAGCATTTATTTCTTCGGTGTGAGGTTAAATGGAAGGTGTGGTGCAAGTGGTTGAGGTCACGTAGTAGAGAGTGGGTAATTCCTGGAACTGTTAAAGAACTGTTTGAAAGTTGGCGTGGCATGCACAATAGACAACAAGGGCAGAGGATGTGGATGACAGCGTTCTTTGCAGTGATTTGAAACATCTGGTTGGAACGCAATGCACGAATCTTCAAAAATGAAAAAGCAAATATTGAGGTAATTCACTCAAGGACGGTGTTGAACTACACAGAGTGGCGTGATTGGGATCCTGTGGGAGGCTGATAGTAGTACTGGTGATGCCAGGGGTTTGAATGATTTTGGTGGCTCTTTCTGTTTCTTTCTATCTTTTATCTGCTCCACGTTAATGTGTTGAGCTTCCTTTATTTCAAAAAAAAAGGTCCTTCTTGTCATTAGAATTATTTTGTTTCAAGTACACAATATATTGTTGTATTATATATGGATCTCATTTTACTTCATTTATTCCTAGTTTTCCTGGTTGTTTAACTTATTTGCTAACTATTTCCTTCTAATTATGATATATAGGACATGAAATTATTGCTAACTTGACTATAAAAAGTTCTTTCGCTTATCGTATGTGGATCTATTATGACTTTTAATTAAAAAGTTATAGATAAATTATTATAAAAAATTGTAAAATTTTAAATTTTATTAATGTAGAATTATTAAATTAAATATTTAAAATTATATACTGAATTTTTAAACAAATTTAAAAAAATAATAAAAATATAAGTTTATTATTGATTAAATTTACCGGTAACTATTAATTTAATTATTTATAATAAATAATATATTACCATCGAATTTACCTGAAAAAAATTCGACAGTAATAAGTTCTAAAATTTTGCCAATTAAATATTTATATTTACGGTTAAATTCGTCGATAATTAACGGCAGATAAAAAAATCTACTTTTAAATAGTTATCGACAAAGTTTATACCATCATATTTAATTCACTGTTAAATTTGACGATAAATAAATTATTGGGCAAATTTTTTTGATAAATCCACCGACGATATTCAGCCACTTTTTTGTAATGTATCCACATTTCTATAGAAAAGGTTAATTATTTTAGATAATATGAAAAATAAAGATTATTATATTAATTATTCTGTTATAGATAGTTATTCCTTAATTAAGAAATAAATGTAACTATCTACTTCATTCAAAAACAACCTTCGAATTGCCAATCCTTTTTTAATAGGATATGTCCGTTCTCCTTTCTTTGTATACGAAACATGTGTAAAAGAATGGAATACTGCACCCAATTTGAAAGGGTCACCATAGGCAAGAAAAGTAATCTTGATATTACTCTAATTCTCAATTTTGAAGACTAGCTGGCCTTGATATATGATGGGTTCTTAAATTTCCTTCTCTTCTAATCGCGTTACATGGCCAACTTAAGGAAAGCAAGAAAATCAACTAACCAATAAGTATGTTCTAATTTTTCTCCTTTTTGTAAAGGAAGAAGTGTGTTATTGGTTGCACATTATTAGCTAAATAATCATATTATACGAACATTAAACATTTAGTTTAACAATTAGTCATTTATATAATAAATATACATATTAAAATACAGAATAAATGTTTGATCACATTTATAATCAAACTTTTGTAAATAATTGGTTTATAAATAAGCATGCACCAACTAAAACTTAAAAATAATAAATTCAAGGTTAGTCAATATGGCAAGTATATATATTGTTTTCTAGCTAAAAAGTCTTGGATTTAATCAAGCTTAATTCACACTTATAATTAAACTAGTTATATTTTTATAAGTAAAATACGAATAAAAGTACCAAAATATAATAACAATTGGCAACCGATTTTTAGTGTTCACTAAACTTTGATTACACTATAGTGAAAATATTTAATTATTTTCTCATAAGACATTTGATTATTCTAATATAAAAAATTTGATTATTTTAATTTTAATTACTTTGTTGAAAAAATATATAAAACAATATATATAAATGTATACAATATATAATAATTAATTTAATAAATAATTTTTAGTATTTGTAAAATATTTTTAGCTCAAAATTCATAGTCACCTATACTTTCTCAAAAATTAAGGCAACTTTAATTATAATAATGTTAGAAAATTAAATAATTTTTTAATTTGTTTATAGACAATACATATATTAATTATAATCACAAATTATACTATTTTAAATTAAATGACTTATATAATAGAGATTTCATTTATTGTTATAAATACTAAATTGAACAAGTCATAATTATTTTTAATTTGAAATTAAATGAGAATAAAACCAGATATTATCTTTTGGACTTTAGATAATTATCTTTTGAATTTTAGATATATTATCTTTCAAATTTTATATATTATTTTATTTTAGTTTTAGGATTTAATGGGTGTCATGCTCAAATATAAATAGTGTTTTTAAGTTTTGGTCTCTAATACAGCAAAAAAGTTGCCTTTGTCGCTCTTTCCTATAAGAAGAGTCATAATTCAATTCTATTAGAAATACGAAAAACTTTAGTTGAGGTAGATCAAAAAAATTACAAAATTAAAATAATTATTCTATTAACTTTTTATTTTTAATTTTTGATTTCTATGAGTAAATGTACGTTTTTGTATTAAGATATATTTTTTATGATTTAATATGAATAATTTAAATTAATAAAATAATTTATTCTAACAAGTAATATCAGAGTTATTTATAATTTAGTTATCGAAAATATTCAATTTTATTACTGAGTTAATATATGGATCGGATCAATGTATTTTGTGTTCCTTCCTTTATGATATAACATATATAGGAACGCGTATGATGTTGTGCGTCATATATTGGTACTGTTGCACAAATACACAGATTAATTTTTTTTGTCAATGCTAGTGCCGTGATTGCAATTCTTTATATATACGTGTATTTCATGTATGAATATTTATATATATATTATCATTGTTTAGTTATACATTAAGGTCTCTCTCTCTCTCTATTATATGAGACCGAATCGGCGTTTAATTTATATAATAAATAAATGTTTTATTTAAAACATTAATAAAATATTATTGAATTATAATTGTCTCGTTTTAATTATGTGTGCGCTATTAATTTGGTATAAAATTAATTAATTATCCTTTTAGAATATAAATATTATTATGTATATGTTACTGATGTAAATATTAATCTATCCAAAAAAGATTTATATTTGGCCAAGTTATATGTATACATTAATAATATTTAAGTAATATAAAATAATGTTCATTATTTATGCAAACATTAATCGATCCAAAGGAAGTGTATTGTTTGGCCAAATAATGAGTATTACACATTTTTATTATTTTTATTAATTATACAATCAATAATCGACCCAAAGGAAGGTTATTATTTGTCCAATTAATAGAAAATATATGCGATAATAAATAGGTTGCGAAGTTTAAGTTTCCATGTGTGCATTCAGTCGGTCCAAAGAAAGGCTTAATGTGTGACAGAAATTTTGACAATATTTGATTACTGCAATGAGAGTATCACTTACAGTTAATTTTTCTATCCAAAGATTGAAAATTAATGTTGTTATAGATGTGTTAATATAGATTTTTTTCCATTATTTAACTAGTATTTACTGCATGTTTTTTGTTCTAATTCAAAAACTATGACTTCAACTACCAATGTTTCTGCAAATCAGCCGTATTTCTATATGCTGAATGGTTCAAATTTTAAGGTTTGAAAGGATACCATGAAGATTGTCCTTGGTTGTATAGATCTGGATATAGCTCTTCGAGAGGAGAGATCCAATCGAATGAGCATTATGATCATGAAATGCTCAATTCCTGAAGTGTTTCGAGGCTCAATTACCGAGGATAGAGATGCCAAACAATTCCTGAAAGATGTTGAAAAATTCTTTGCTAAGAATGAAAAGGCGGAGGCAAGTAGTCTTTTAAGCAAACTTGTCTCCATAAGGTATAAATGTAAAGGAAACATAAGAGAGTACATTACGAAAATGTCTCATCTTGTTTCTAAATTGAAAGCACTAAAGTTAGAGTTGTCTGAAGATTTACTCGTGCATTTTATTTTGATCTCCCTTACTGTACACTTTGGGCAATTTAAAGTGAGTTATAACACTCTGAAGAACATTTAGTCCCTAAATGAGCTTATATCTCAATGTGTGCAAGAAGAAGAGAGGTTGAAGTAAGATAAGACTGAAAGTGCTCACATGGCTTCATTTTCTCAGTATAAAAGAAAGCGTGATACTACTGCGGATCACCTTCTCAACAGAAAAAAGGCTAAGAAACAGGATCAAATTTTAACATGTTTCTTCTGTACGAAGGTGGGACTGATAAACCCATATTTCATGGTTTATCTTGTGCTCAATTGAGTGATTTTTATCAACTCTTTACCCACTTATTCATACTATTTGCATGGTTTTACATTTGCCTTTCTAATTATGTGCTTTGATTGAAAACATGTTTCTTTGGACTTATATTTGCTTATTATTAATCCTCTCTTATTACCATTAGATGCCTTGATATGTGTGTTAAGTGATTTCAGAGATTACAAGGCAGGAACGACTCAGAGCATGGAAAGGAAGCATGCAAAAGTGGAAGGAATACAAGAAGTTGAAGGAACTGCAAAGCTGTCCAGTATGATCTCTTCTCACTCAAACGGTTATAACTTTTGCTACAGAGATCCAAATGATGCGGTTTTAGTTGCGTTGAAAAGCTAACGTCCGGGGCTTCGATTTGATATATAATATGCCATAGTGGCCTTGACGCTAGGCGACGCGACCGCGTGCTCCATGCGGCCGCGTCGCAGTGACGAAAAACCAGCGTGGCAGATTTCTTCTCCAGCGATTTCTGGGCTGTTTTCGACCCAGTTTTCGGCCCAGAAAACTCAGATTAGAGGCTATAAAGTAGAGGGATTGCATCCATTTAGATCATGCACTCATAATTCACTTTTTACAATTTTAGATGTAGTTTTTAGAGAGAGAGGTTCTCTCCTCTCTCTTAGGATTAGGATTTAGGACTTCTCTTAGTTTTAGGAGTGACTCTCAATCCCAGGTTTAATGTTCCTTTCTATTTAATTTCGTTTCTATTTTTATTCATCTTGGTACTTTAATTGAAATTTATCTTTTGAATTTGGCTTATGACTTTCATGTTAGGATTTTCTTAATTAATGTTATTTGCTATATTTCAGTTTATGATTGTTTCTTTTTATTATCCCCAATCTGAAGATATTGTTATTCTAGTAGATTTAGTTTTTCTTTCTTTTTGGTCTTGGTTAAATAATTGGTGACTCTTGAGTTATCAAACTCATTGTTAGTTGAGAATTAGAATTAATTCATCCACTTAACTTACCTTCATAGTTAGAGGTTAACAAAATGGGAGAAAAATCCAATTCTCATTACAATTGATAAGGATAACCAGGATAGAACTTCCAGTTCCCATACCTTGCCAAGAGTTTATTTTATAGTTATTTATTTATTTTTCTTATTATTTTTTGTGCAACATACTGCCCCTTTACTTCCAAAACCCCAATTTTACCTT